>NC_056604.1:13225322-13525322 GCF_018340385.1 Cyprinus carpio | reverse complement strand
AGAAGGACATGGCTTAAGTAATATGTTAAAAATGAATGACCAGATGGTCTTTCTGCAGAAAATGGCGACAGATGTATAGAGAGGAAGATGGAGAAAAGAAACACTATGGAAGTTAAACACTCTTCCACTTGACTTCCTGCTGTTTAACTGTGGATCGCAGCAATCAATAAAAGTGCTGAAAACAGAATAATAGCACAACAGGCGCTAATGTTTGCCACTGCTGGTGGGATCAACAAGGCATAAGCAAACACATTTTAGACTAAACATGTTAATTGTGCAAGTGACAGCATGATGGTGCTCTACAGACTTTTTAAATGCTCTAATGTGCTTGTGCCTTCACCTATGTACATGTATAGTGTTTTGGCTGGTTGATACTGTATATTGGGGTTTTTTGTAAGATATGACTGTGCTCTCGTTTCTTGAGTTCTCAAGGTTGGTTTGGCTCATTCATTTTAGTATTGCTGCTGTTTAGTGGTGTGTACCTAAATATTTTGTAGTGTATGTGTGTGTATGCGCTGGATAAAATTATATTGCTAAGCATGCATTATTGGGTGATAACCTCCTCTTTCCCATCAAATGTGGCATGTGTAGCTGTTGAAGGAAACCAAAGTCATCTTGTACACTGAGGTTCTACACACTGTGACTAAAAATCTCTTTTGAAAACCTGAATTAAATCTTTTTTTTTGTAATTTCTTTCTCTCTTCCCCCTTTTCTGTCTATAATTCACACACACATACACACACACACATACACACACACACACACACACACACACACACACACACACACACACAAACACACACACACACACACACACACACACACACACAGATTGCAAGTTGTGGTTAAAGTTGAACATACTGATTATAATGTTATGTGAGTCACTTTCACCCTGCCACATCGAGAATCTTTGCAAACATCCTCTCTCTCTTTTTGTGTGTGTGTGAGGGAGAAGAGAGAGAGAGGAGAGAGAGAGAGAGAGAGGAGAGAGAGAGAGAGACGAGAGAGAGAGAGAGAGAGAGAGAAGGACATGGCTTAAGTAATATGTTGAAAATGAATGACCAGATGGTCTTTCTGCAGAAAATGGCGACAGATGTATAGAGAGGAAGATGGAGAAGAAACACTATGGAAGTTAAACACTCTTCCACTTGACTTCCTGCTGTTTAACTGTGGATCGCAGCAATCAATAAAAGTGCTGAAAACAGAATAATAGCACAACAGGCGCTAATGTTTTGCCACTGCTGGTGGGATCAACAAGGCATAAGCAAACACATTTTAGACTAAACATGTTAATTGTGCAAGTGACAGCATGATGGTGCTCTACAGACTTTTTAAATGCTCTAATGTTGCTTGTGCCTTCACTTGTGTACTGTATAGTAGTGTTTAGGCTGGTTGATACTGTATATTGGGGTTTTTATAAGATATATTATTTCTGCTTGTAAAAATCACAGCAGTTTTGGCGTGGCTTTTTTGCAACTAAGTTTCCTGAAGATTGTAGAGCAGTGTTGAGGGTATTAGAGCATTAAGATAGTCTTTGATTTAAATGTCTGTAGGAAAAAGCATGTGGACTTGTGGTCAAAACTCTGATTCAATCAATGTTTCAGTTGCTTGTGTTCATTTAGTGAAAAACTGTGTGGGAAGCACGCATTCATTATTTTGTTTTGTGTACTTGTTTTACATATTAATATTAATATCCTTGGCAACAGTGACTGTTTGGTTGAATTCAGTTTTTTTAAGCTATTTAAGAGCAAATGCACATTTTTGAAGATGATGATGGATATTCTCAAATAGCTAAAAATATATATTTTTTGGCTTAGTATAGTTACATATAATTCTCTATAGCTTGTGTGATGCTGCAGTATCAGTGGAGGTGATGTACTAGACTTTAAATTGAGTGTAGCATTTTTTTTTATTTTATTTTTGTGGAACAACAAAGACATTTATTAATTTTTTTTTATTTGTGCTTTTATTTGTCCCCTTTTTGATGTGGTTTCCAATGCGCACTGCCATAACAGTATCTGGTAGAGCCCTAAACAGATTGTGCTATTGGAGCCTCTGCCCTCGGCCTCTTTGGATCTGACCTGCTGTCACTGCTCTACAGAGGGGCTGCAGTCAGAGAATACTAATATAATGTAGTTTATTGCACCAAGGGTTTACAACAAAGACCAGACACTCTAGCTGCTGTAAAACCTGTCTTCACACGGAGGATGAGAGAGAGATGACCAGGCACAAGAATCACTATGATTGCTCATTTTTACAAGCATTGGCATTATTTCTTTACCCCTCTTAATTACTCATTTAATACTGATTCAGTAATGTGTTCCTTTGTGTTGGTTATTGTTTTAATTACTGTAATTGCTTAACCCCATTATTATTATTATTATTATTATTATTATTATTATTATTATTATTAAAGTAAATCACTTGTACTCACTTTTAAGTCACTTTGGATAAAAACATCTACAACATTATTAGTAGTAATATTATTATTATTATTAATAATAATAATAATAATGAATATGGGGTAAATAAAATTCAATTAAATGAAATGAAATTAGTGCAAGTAAAATTTAAAACAATAATAAAAAAGCAAAAAATTACTTTTTGTTACTAGTTTATTGTTGTTATTGTTATTAACGATGATGCTGATGACAAAAATAATAATGATAATTTTGTATCTGGATCTGGAATGTGCTTTTCTCATAAGCACAACAGCAGAAAGTGTAACAGAAAAGAATTAACAAAATTAAACACAAACAAACAAATAAGCAAATACATGCACATCAAGCTAATTACACAGTGATGTGCATTTTATCTTTAGATCTTTTTGTACAATTCTATATATATATTTATATGATTTAATGTCATTATGCAGCTAAACAGCATATTGACATTGTAAATAAACCGTTTTTGTTATGCCATGCACTGAAGCTCACTAAATTGAAAACTAAAATTTAATTTGAAATTGAGAAAGATGGAAAGAGAGATGGTAGTTTGCCATGTACTCCACTGGGGTTTTCTAACAGGTCCACAATTTGATTCTCCTCTCTCACTTTCACCTATAATGCAAAGCAGAGTTTGATGAGGTCCAGACACCTTCAGAGATTCATTTACGGATACTCTTTTCTACAGTCAAATATCCCTAACCCTTGTCAGCATACATGTGTTTGTCAGGCCCATCTGGTGATCACCATGTGCTGCTTTAACGGTGACTTCTGTCACAAATCTGCATCAGCGACCTTGGTGCACAGGCAGTGGTCAAAGCCCTCTTTCTCGATCTGTTTCTCTCTCTGAATAAAGAGGATTAGAGCAGTACTGGACATAAGCTTCCACTTATGTAAATACATGCAAATAAGCCGGTGCTATGAACGGATTGGCCATGATCCAGAACAACTTGTGTTTTTGAAAGGATAATAAAAAGTGCAGAAGACAAGTTGAGCCACTTCGCTGCTCTGCGCGTGGATAAATGTTTCTGTACTCTCAAATCCGTGATTACAGTTTAAGCTGTAGAGCCACCAACCTGGAGACGGATTCTGGAATTGGAACTAGATTCATTAAAAAAGCACTGCTCAGGTTTTAAAAGCCATTAGGGGAGTAAAGTGCCAGGTAGAGACACTGACACACACACACACACACACACACACACACACACTGGTATATGTGGTTTACACTACTCTCCATAGGCGTAATGATTTTTATCCTGGGCAAACTGTATTTTCTATCCCCTAAACCTACCCCTCACACAAAGCTTTCTGCATTTTTAGATTTTCAAAAAAAATTATTCAAGTATTTTTTAAGCCATTTGGTTTACAAAGACACAGGAGGTGATCTCATAAACCATATTCACTTTGTAATACCTATGTCATTATACACATTGTTTCCTCATAAACCATATAAACCTGTACACACACACACACACACACACACACACACAGAAGTTTTAAAGTTTTGATTTGTATTGATGTTGATAAATGTATTTAGATAAGAAAAAGAAGTACTGATGATTATTGATTTGTTGTGAGGTTGAGGAATTTGGGCCAAAATACATTTAAACACTTCATATTATTCACAGACAGTAATTTGTTAATTTTCCTGGGCCTGTTTTTTTGTTGTTGTTGTTGTTGTTTTTTCGACATATCCTACAATTCATATGATTAAGTGTTGTGACGAGTTGGCTGCCTCCCCCCTAATTATCGTTGTGGAACTGTTGCTTAATCGGATTATCTTTGTCATTCTCCCGACAGGAGTGGGTGTGTGAGAGAGGAGGGGTGCTGGAAGAGCCAGGGCTGGCGACGTGTGATGGGGCACACTTGATGTAACTGGAGCCTCATCACCGCCACTGTTTAAATGCCGAGCGCGCCTCTCCTCGGGAGAACGGTCTCTTCCCCGTGCATGCACGCTGGTGTCCTCGTGGGTCCAGGAAGGGTGCAGAGAGGGACTCCCGCGCCGCCAGAGACGTGAGTTGCCGGACCCGTGGTCCGGATAAGAACCACACCCGTTACACGGCTGTCGGGCCAGGATGCCGGGCCGTCTAGTCCTTTCAAGCACCACGGCCAGCGAGATGGATGCAGCCACTGGAAGAAGCTGCCCCCCCTCACGCCCCGGATCAAAGAGGGGAGTGCGTGCAGCCACCGGACTCTGCCCCTTACCTGGAGCCTTCCTTCCTGAACACTACCTGCCCTTCACATACCCCGCAGCATGATGAGGACACGCTATTTATTTTGGACACTCTTCCCCTTTGGACAATTTTATTTCCTCTTTTGGTTATCTTTTTGTTAATAAAAGCCTCTCCGAGGCCTGACGCCACACCCACTGTGTATTTATTGTCTCTGTAGATAAATTGCTCTACATTGAATACTGTTTATCAGGGTCGTTGCTGGGGGAGAAGGTAGTGATGATTCTAGAAAAAATACAAAAACAGAGCTATAATTATATAAAAATGTAATCACACATTTTTCTATGATTATTTTGGGGATTCAGTTTGTAATTTTTTATGATTATTAAAGGGGTCATATGATGTGATTTCAATTTTTCCTTTCTCTTTGGAGTGTTACAAGCTCTTGGTGAATAAAGAAGATCTGTAAAGTTGCAAAGTCTAAAGTCTCAAATCCAAAGAGATATTCTTTATAAAAGTTAAGACTTGTCCATGCCCCCCTGAAACGGCTCGTTCTAACACGCCCACACATCTCTACATCACTATGTGCGAACATTTGCATAACGCCGCCATGATGTTTACGCAAAGAAAGAAGGCATTCCTTTTATTCCTGTTGTAGTATTGTTGTTGCCGCCGCCATGTTGTATAGACGCTGTGTGTTTCACTGTGATAGCGAAACTACTTTTCTTTGGCCTTTCAAAAGAGGATGATATCCGCTTCGTCATGCCTGGAGCTGATCCGTGCTGGTCGCTGAGGAAATACATCAACTTTGTACTGTGGATCGCCTTATCGGATTTCACCGTGGACAAAGCGGAGTCCAGCCCGGGTCGTCACATGTGGTTGCCGCAAGCACAACAAACGCTCCTTCATTGAATCCGCCACTTACTCTAGGCCTCTGGCTTCTGCTCACTCAAGGCCACGGTGTGTGAAGCTGTTTTGTTGAGAAAATGAAACTACATTGTTTGGCCTTCCAAAAGAGGACACGACTAGAAATCATGTTTATATCACGTTTATAATGGGTTTTATGTTTATGTCTTGTATCCAGGGCATCACTAAGGGGCGTAACATTTCTAGGCCTTGGCTTCTGCTCAGTATCAAGGCCCACTCGGATGGTGCACTGGCTGTTTGGTTGATCAAATGAAACTACATTGTTTGGCCTTCCAAAAGAGGACACGACTAGAAATCATGTTTATATCACGTTTATAATGGGTTTTATGTTTATGTCTTGTAGCTCTGGCCGGACAGGGCATCACAGTATGTTAAGGGGCGTAACATTTCAGTCACACGCTTGAGGTATTCGGCCAATCACAATGCACTGGATAGCTGGCCAATCAGAGCACACCTCGCTTTTCAGACCAATGAGCCGTGTAAAAATCGACGTGTTTCAGAAGGCAGGGCATAGAGCAGATACAGTAATGCACAGTATGTGGAAAATAATGTGTTTTTTGAACCTTAAACCGCATAAACACACCAAAAACACAAAATAATGTTCTTTTTAGTAGCATCATATGACCCCTTTAATGACTAATGTAAAATCAACATAAACTATATATTTTTTAAATAATAATATATTTTTTAAAATAATTTCTTTTGTTTAATTTAAAAAATAGTAATGTGTGTCGTCAACAGCCCCCCCCCCCCTCCAAAAAAAAAAAAAAAACAGGGGCCCTGCATACCCTAGCTATTTAGATATGCCAATAAAGTTTCAGTGAGCTTTGAACCCATGCCACTTTTCAGCCATTCTTCTCTCTCTTTCTGTTAATTAGTCAAGTTAAATGAGAAATGTTAGTGAAAGGGGTCACATCAAAGTACATCTCTTCTGTAAAACAGCCTCAAGGAAAGAGAAGGCACTGGTGTTCTGTAGCTTGTGAAGATGGAGTTTCTAAAGTTAATACTTTTTCTTGGAATTTTGTGATGTGTTTCATAAACACCAAGCTTCTAAATTTCCACGACAAGTAATTTGTCTATCCACACTGAAAACAAAAATGTTATACTGTAATGTAACTTAATGTATACTGTAAAATTTAGAGTAAAAAATGGTTTTAACAAAAAGCTCTCAAATGTGCATTACTAATAACAAATATGAGAAGAAACAAAATATATTTATTTTTATAAAATATACTTACAAATTATGTCACAGAGACATCTGGAAATATGGCAATTCACAGAACTGACAATTTTAACATCCAATGTTAAATCATTTACAGTTATTCCACTGTATATAGTAATGGAAGTTGTTTTAACTGTAACATTTGTTTTTTTGTCTGTAAAAATTACAAACATGTTTTACAGTGCACAGCTATGTGGCTACTATATGTGTATGTTTGTGTGATTGACATTTTTTCCTCTACATTTAATCGTAGTTCCACTCCATATGTTCTTGTTCAATAAACTGACTTGGTTTAGAAATCATGTTTCTTTAAGATTACAGTTTTCACACATCCTCTAGAAATATTGATCCTGGCACCTGAAATGAAATGAAACGCTGCCAGTTCCCTCGTGCTCTTCTCTCTTGCCTTCAGACAGGCCTGGTTTATCAGACAGTGTGATGTCAGAGCTTAACTGTGTCTAAAAGCGTTCTCTTGTTCTAGGTGTTGCACATAACAGGGTAAAACAGGCAGATGACAGATGAGTAAGCTCCATTAGCCACAAAGACAGATGGAGAGACAGAGGCCGAGCTTTCATAAAAGAGGCCCCTGGTGGACATGATATGTGTTGTTTGAAGAATCAAAAACCATCCATTTCTCCATTCATTCCCTCATGTCCATGTACACACACTCTTTTCTCTGAATCATTTTCCCGTCTCTTCACAGATCTTGACAGGCTTCATCAGAGTTCGGATCTGTTCCGGCTGGATGGGCTTAAGTCTTGTTAGTTAGCTGTTAGCCTCTCACACTTTGTGAGTCAGTGGCTGCTAAAGTCTTGTCTGCTAAAGTTGGCCGTGGTGTCGAGTGACCTGGCAGGTGGAGGTTTGGCTGTGAAAGTCAGCATGGCCTCTGTACTGAAGACTCACATGAGCTGGGCCGTCACTTTACCGCTGACTCAAATGTCTTCCCGTATCACCTTCATCACATTCATTTGTACTTTATATTTCATGAAGCCCATATACTCCACAAGCTGCATAATTTTATATTAACTGACCCACAAAAACATAATTTGGATGTTTTTATACTCTAGCATTCAAAAGTTTGGGATCGTAAGATTTTTTGATGATTTTAAAAATTCTCTGTTTTATTTGATCAACAATACAGTAAAAACAGCAATATTTTGAAATATGAATACAATTTAAATTAACTGTTTTCTATTTTAATATATTTTAAAATGTAATTTATATCAGTGATGGCATGGCTGAATTTTCAGGCAGTCATTGTAATATGCTAATTTGGTTTGCAAGAAATATTTCTTATTATTATCAGTGTTGAAAATAATTGTGACGCTTAATATTGTGATGGAAACTGTGATTTTTACAGTATCCTTTGAATAGAAAGCAGTTTTTGTTTGAAATCAAAATCTTTTGTAAATGCTTTTACTGCCAATTGAATGCATCTTTTCTGAATAAAAGTATTAATTTATTTCCACTAACTTTCAAACAGTAGTGTAAGTGTCACGGGGTGCTACTGTGAGGAGCACGGAGCGAGGAACGAGGAGAGGCAATGTCCAATTCAAAATCTTTAATAAATCCAAAGGAGACAGGAAAACACACATGTCACTGTAGACACAAACAATTCCAGAAAAGGGCAGAACAGAACGGGCTAGAACTAAATAGGGCAGATAACGAGGGGCAGACAGGTGAGGAAGATGACTAATAATGAGAGACACCTGGAACAAGTCAAACTACATCGGGACAGGAACAGAAAGGACCAAATAAGGACAAACAGTAACTACACGGGAACATACACATGACAGATCGCGCCCCTCCTGAATGGTGCATCCCATGCCATAACAGTACCATCTGGGAGGGGGGGCAGGCACCCTGGAGGCTGGTGCAGGACTGGAACAGGGCGGAGACAAGGAGATCCTCCAGGGATCAGGAAGCCATGGCAGGGCAGACAGTTCGGGAGGACATGGCGGAGCAGACAGTTCGGGAGGCCATGGCGGAGCAGGGGACCCGGGAGGCCATGGCTGAGCCGACACTGGAGCGAGCTCTGGGGCTGGAGCCGACACTGGAGCGAGCTGAACCTCACTCATTCCTCCATTATAGCAGAGAGAAATGGAAACAGGAAAAAACTTTTTTGACAAATGAAAAAAAAAAAACGGGGAGAAACGGCACCGCTTACTTTAGTTTTTAGGTCTGGAATTCTGTCATTTTATGACAAATAAAGGAAAAATCTATTTTAAAATATGCCAGATACTTAGAAATGTACTCTTTCTTTGTATTCATGTTGATTTCATTTGGTTTTGAACAACTTTTAAACCATCAAGAGAAGTTCTTGATGGT
Source organism: Cyprinus carpio (assembly GCF_018340385.1). Lineage (NCBI taxonomy): Eukaryota > Metazoa > Chordata > Actinopteri > Cypriniformes > Cyprinidae > Cyprinus > Cyprinus carpio. The sequence continues at coordinate 13,516,230 of NC_056604.1, read as the reverse complement.
TTAAAATTTATTTGAATATAGCTATTTTGGTGTTTTATCTTATTTCTGGGGTTATTATTATTTTGGGAGTTGTACCCCAAAGTGTACATTTTACAGCCTGAACTAACCCTGTCTTGCTATCAGTTCAAATAATCTTACATTTTTAGAGATTTATTGACCTTAACACAGTCGTGAGGGTCTGCAGAGATCCTTACTGTGACATAATTTTCTGTTTTTTCTTCTTCTTCTCAATATTTCAATAAATTATTGAAACTTTGTTTATCAGTCTGTGATATCATGTGTCATATTACTGTTATCAACTAAGCGTGCAACTCTTGTATTAGCATAGTTTTTCTATTGTTTAGGGTGATATAAAGAGCTCAGATGACACAGGAAAGGAACTGACAGAACACTTTTTCACATTTCCGCCATTAATGCCCCCTTAATGATCAGCATGCATAAATTGTACAGCTCAGACACAGACAAAACACTATAAACAATCTAATGCCAATTCCTGTTATTCGAACTGGCAGCTTCAGGGGTTGCACAAATGTCACATTAATTACAAGAGCCCAAATTATTTCTTAGAGGAATGTGGGATGTATCTGATGTTGCTGTGACTCTCCTCTGTTCTAATGAGACTCTGGAGTCTGGAACCAGAGAGCCACATCTTCCTTGATCTTAGTTTCCCTCCCTTATTAACTCACTCCCATCTGATCGGATGTGTGTGTATGTTTATGTGGCAGAATGGGTATCTTAAAAATGTGTCTGATTTATCATGCATAGCAAAAGTGTGGCAGGAATTATTCAAGAGACTTACGAGGACCCCTGGTTAAGTGCTAGTGTGTTATCGCGCGAGTCCTTCTTTTAAAGCTGCCACGCCTGTAAAATTAGCATGAAAGAAGATTTAGTCCTGTGCACACTGTTTCATTAAGTATTATAGGACAGACATTATTAGTGCACCATCCAGCCGGTAATAAAACCCAGCAGCTTTCGGCCGGGTTCTGAGAGGTGGAGTGTGGGATCTCATAAGCTCTCTGCAGGCAGGAGGGCAGACGGACCAGGCCATAACACAGGTAATTACGCAAACTCTAGTGTCAAAGGTTCACCGTGAACACACACAGAGAGAGAAATATGGGCATAAAAAGAGAGGGGGGAAGAATCACACCTGGTTCACGCAGCATGCTAATTAACAGCTAGGGAGTGATATGCAGCGCATGTGGACAGGGTTGGGTTTATTGGGTCCATGCAGTCTTAAAAGCAGGTTTAATATAACTCGGCTCTGCGAGGTGAGAGGTTGCTGAGGTTCTGGCCTTTCGCACTTCTGTTCTTTGCACATTTTCTGCTTCGCTAATGCTGAGGCGCGGTGCGTGAAAAGAAGCAGAGGAGAATTTGGATCAGGCTACTGTTATGCTGTTGGTAATGTACTGGTGGGAGCAGATGAAAGGATGGATTACTGGGGACAGATTTATGGATGATTATTTACTTAAACAGAGGCAGATCTGTGGCAGTCATTCAAGTGAGTGGAATTAAAATGCCAGACATTATGAGATTTACAGTATATATATATATATATATATATATATATATATATATATATATATATATATATATATATATATATATATATATATATATATATATATATATATAAAGATGATTTTGGTGAGAAACCTGGTCACCCAAATGGCATATCAAATAAATTAAATTAAATGATTTTTAAATTAAATCATTTAATTTAAATCATTAAATTACATGATTTACAGTTTACACTAGGAATTACACTAGTTTTTAGTTAATTAACATTTAATTTCAAATTTCATAGCATGCAAATCTGACCTTTTATATTAGGTCACATGATCAGTATCACAAATTTGTTGAGTGACCTAAAAATAGTGGATAATCTTATATTTCTAATATTCATTTTACCTCATAATTTTTTTAACATACTGTTTTTTTTATAGCTTTAAATTTGATTTTGAATCCCAAATTTTCATCGTGGTCTTAAAGGCATCATATGATGTTGCTAAAAGAAACATTATTTGGTGTATTTGGTGTAATTAATGTGTTTTTGCAGTTTAAGGTTCAAAAAACACATTATTTTCCACAAAAAACAACACGTTTCAGAAGGGTGGGGCATAGAGGGGAAACAATAATGTATAGTACATTATTGTTTCCCCTCTATGCCTTTCTGAAACGTGTTGTTTTTTACAAAGCTCATCAGTCTGAAAAACGAGGTGTGCTCTGATTGGCCAGCTATCCAGTGCTTTGTGATTGGCCGAATGCCTCAAGCATGTGAAGGAAATGTTACGCCCCTTGCCATATTACTGTATAATGCGTGTCCCGGTCGGAACACCGAACACCAACACCAACGCGCAACGTCTTCACACACGGAAAAGTGTGACATTATATACCTCTGTAAATAAATACAATTTAAATTCACGTCTCGCACACTTCAATGCACTTTGAATGGAACATATACGTTCGCTTCAAACCGGAATCATGGTGGAATATCCTGTGATGTCCATTTCGCAGGGCATTTACGTTCGAATAGAACAAACGTCTAAAGCCATAAGGGAAACATACAAAATGTGCAGAGCAGGGGGCGCGAGGACTGGAATTGAGAACCGCTGCTCTACACTGCTCAAAACTCGCGTTTGAATCATCAGTGGCAAATCTTATGCATATGTAAACGTACTTATAGACTGTGAGTCAGAACAGCCGGCATTGTAGTCTTCTCTCCCAGTATCAGGAAACATTCCTCCATAAAATGCGTTGCACACATCTAAATATTTGGGTTGAACTGTTCTGGAACAGTGTTGTAAATGCAACTTAACCACTGATTTCTAGTTGTGTGCTCTTTTGGAAGACAAAAAGTATTTTCACTTTCACAACGAAACGGCGTCTCCACAACATGGTGGAGAAGTTAAGCCTTCTTTCTTTTCGTGAACATTTGGGCGGCGTTATGCAAATCTTCCCACATCGTGATGTAGACGTGTGTTTAAATGAGGTGTTTTAGGAGGGCATGGACAAGTCTTAACTTTTATAAAGAATATCTCTTTGGGTTTGAGACTTTAGCCTTTTCAACTTTACAGATCTTATCTATTCACGAACAGCTTGTAACACTCCAAAGAGAAAGGAAAACTTGAAATCGCATCATATGATCCCTTTAAGATGGTCTTAAGAATAAGATAAATAGAGAGAGATACTAAGAGAAGGATGTTTGTGCTTTTGTTATGTATTTGTGTGTGTGTGTGTGTGTGTGTGGGTAATCTCATGTGCCCGTTCTGACCTTTTCCACACACATTTCCTCTGTAGATGTCATTAGAGTTTTTACTCATTACCATCTATTTACTGCCCCAGATATGCAGAGCACATATTTAAGGATTGAATAAAGCCAAATGTGATATGAATATTTAGATAATATTTAGACAACGCTACATAAAATAATAACATGACTACATACACTTCCAAAAGTGTAATAAAATCATCAGTAGCTAACGTTTAAAGAAAAATAATCAAGAAAGAAAAATTATATATATATGTATATATATATATATATATATAATATATATATATATATATATATATATATATATATATATATATATATATATATATATATATATGGTTTGTTCCAAAAACCTAGTGAGTTGCCTAGACAGTATTATAGACATTTTCAGCTATGCTTGAATCCAGAATATATTAACATCTATGCTGCCTTCAAGGTCGCTGCCTATGTAGACAGCTTACTAGGTTCTGAGACAGAACTGTATATTTTCCAACCTTCCAAACAGTGAAAAACCAGTCACCTCATTTATACTCAGTAGAGATGCATTCTAAAAAGAGCCAGCCAATCAAAAAACTCGAACTCCCTGCAGCAGACCAATTACAATCATGCTGCTCTCACTAAACCAGATGCAGAACTGGAAATCTCATTCTACACGGTCTTGGGAAATTACACATATACAAATACACAATGCAAACTGTAAAAAATGTGCTTTCTATTGATGTGCATTTGTATGTTGACATAACCAGAATGAAATCATTGTGACTGATTCAAATGAATTTAGGACGAGAGCTATAGGTGCTTGGATGTATTATAAAAGATATTACACAATATACTTGATAATGTACATTAGTAACTATTTTAATAATAACTCCATTGCAGTAAACTGAATGATTTCTTATCCTTTCATCATGAAAGTAATGGGAAGGTCACTGGAAATACATTGATGGTGTGACCTGGGTTTTTTATTACTGTCACAGAAGTAAAAACTCATTCAGCTTCACAGTCTTGCGTTGCGCTTTTGGCACCCTCCAAGTGTTTTAGTGCTGATGCAGAGCTTATTAAGGAGGAAACAGTAGGCTACTGCAGACTTCTAAACTTGTGCTTGTCAAGGAAAATGGTGCATTAAATCCTCCTGAGGTTGATTATAGGGAGTGTTACTGTATATGGGTTAGAGAGAGAAATCCCTTCAAAACAGATATAGTTAAAAACCTCTTTCACATCACTGTTTGAGCTCTCATGTTTTAAAAGGCACCTCTGTGAGAAGATATATTGAATAAAATATTTATTATTGCTATATGGTCTCTTTTTTATTAGTCCCTCCTTTCGTCTCATTTCCTCTCATCTTGTCTCCTCTCCTCTGTTTTTTTGTCTCTTCATGTTTCATCTCCTCTTGTCTCATTTCCTCTATCCTTCCTTTCTTCTCGTTTCATCTCCTCTAATTTTGTCTCATTTCCTCTCACCTTATCTCGTCCTGTCTGCCTTGTCTCATTTCCCTTCTGTCCTCTCATTTCCCCTCCTCTTGTCTTGCCTGCTCTCATCTTGTCTCATTCCCTTTCATATCATCTGCCCTCCTCTTGTCTCACCTAATTTTCTTTTATCTCATCTCTTCCTCTTTCATGTTGTCTCATTTCCTCTCATCTTGTCTCATTTCCTCTCATTTCATCTTCTTTCCTCTCATCTTGTTTTTCTCATCTGATTTCTTCTCTTCTCATCTTCTCTCATTTAATCCTTTCGTCTCATCTCCTGTCTCATCTCAACTTCTCTCCATTTGTCTCATCTCCTTTTATCTTGTCTCTTCTCATCTCATTTACTCTAATCTTTTTACCTCTTGTCTCATTTCCATCTCTTTATTTCTTACTTTCTCACATTTTTTGTCCTCTCATCTCGTGTCTAATTTCCTCTCACCTTTTTTTTACCTCCTCTCCCTTTGTCTCCTCTCCTCTCATTTCTTTTTATCTCACCTGATTTCCTCTCATCTTGTCTCCTCTTGTCTCATTTCTTCTCATCTCGTCTCTTCTCCTGTGTGTCGTGAGAGTTGGAATGCTCTCCCATTGGGATGCTCCTTTCTGTTCTCAATAATTCATAACTGCATGCAGAGTGTTTTTTTCCTCACCAGAAACAGACACTGAGCTCCTCTTGCATAAATGATTCAGAGCGTGTGCACCTAGCCCCACACAGTCTCTCATTAACTTTTAAAACTACCCAGAGTCCCATGTTGTTGCTTTCTTGGTTCTTGAAAAACCTCCATTTTAGGTTTTGTTCTTCAACCACAGCATTCAAGCTTAGCACCTTTGGCACGGTTTTCAAGGCCCATTTTAATACTTCAGTGGAGTCGTAAACCTTTAGTGCATATTTCATCTATAGTTTCTTTAAGTGGCCAAGAAAGTCTCTTTTAAATGCTCAGGGTAAATATGTTCCTGCACTGTGTATTGTGTTTGTGTGGGTATGTTTCTTGTAATGGATATTTACAGTGTGTAAATAACAGGGTCAACAAATAATACAAATTTCCTATTGGATAGCTGTAATGCTAAAGTATGACAATCAGAAACGGTAGAAAAAAGGAGCGAGAGAAAGATAGAGATGCAAGAGAGAAAGTGAGACGTTCCTAAGACATTTCATCATTAAACAGAGAATTCCTCTAGGATGCATTTTGACTCAGGCCAAGACACAGACAGAGTTCAAAGTAACACTTGGTCAATCCTATTTGAATCCATGGGACTCATTTCGAACAGAGTGTGGATTTAAAGTGGATTAGAGCCTGTTTGGGGGCAGGCTGAGGGGTTTCTGAGTAAACGTGATATCGGTGGTCTCTCTCCACCTCTCCCCTCAGTCTCCACACGCTGATTGTTTTTCAAAGACTTCCAGGCTGTGCTATTTGCATTTCAGATATATTTCTTAAATTCCCAAACGTATCCCGGAACCAATCCTGCTCGAGCTGCTTTGGTTCAAAGTGTTGGAGGGAGTTTTCTCTCCCTGTAAATCCTGAAAGATGAATATAAAGGCTGCAGATGCACCGTGCTGCTTCACTTTGATCTTGTTTTATACTTTTTTATCCTACGCACAGTCTTCATTTGTGTTAAACTCCTCACACTGGGTTTGAGAATATCAGCGCTTAGCTGTGCTGCATCAGTGAAACTGCTCCATCACGCATACACAATCACACACGCATGCAGTGGGAGAGAGAGAGAGAGAGAGAGAGTTTGGAGATAGTTTGAAAACTGCAAACTACTGCGTGCGTGCGTGCGTGTGTGTGTGTGTGTGTGTGTGTGTGTGTGTGGCATCTCCTGTTTTATGCTGTATGAAATATGAGAATTGCACATCGTGTGGTTACACCCCTTCATGGCTGTGGCATGACAGTTAAATAAGAATCTAATTTCTCATGGTGAGTGGGCAGAGCTGTGGATATGTCCCATATCAATACAGTGTGGATGTGTTTTCTGTTGCCTTGTTATACACACAATACTAAACCGTGACTTTTTTTCATGTACAAAGTAGTGGTATTTTATATTATTTATATATTACACTGTAAAACTACTGTAAAAAAAATGTTACAGTAAAAACCTGTTAATTGGTTAACAGTAAGTTTCCATACTGTACTATACACACAATAAAATACTTGAGTTAAATATTTTTAACTCAAACCATTGCAGTCTGTCAGTCATATAATGTAAGTGGATGGGAATCACAGCTTTGAGAGTCAAAAAAACATACACAAACAAAACCAAATTAAACCCTGCGTGACGATACATTGATGTGTAAAGACACAAAAAATCTTCGTTTGTGTTCTACTGAAGAAACAAAGTCACCTTCATCAAGCAGATAAACATCAAATTTTCATTTTTGGGTGAACTATCCCTTTAATTTAGATTTAATTAAATTAATTTTTTTTTGTAATTTGAGTAAATTTAGTGTTGCCAAAGCAATATTTCTAATTTAATTTAATTTAATTTAATTGTTTTATTTTTTTAATTAACAATAACAACACTAAGGCCCATTTATACTGTACGAAATCATAAATATGTGTGCAATATTAATTAGTAATAAGTGTTCTGTAATTGTAAAATATTATTTATTTATTTATTTTTACACAGTTTTCTCTTTATTTTCCCAAAGATTCTCTTGCATCCTTTGGGGTGTTGTGGACCCCAGTTTAAAACCTGCTGAAGAAATTCATTAATTAATCTAATTAATTCACCATTACTTGAAAAATATTGCTGTTCTTTTCCTATAGCTAGACCATTAGCTTGTACCAGCCTGGAAATTCAGAGTGGTCCTTCTCAACCAGCTATTTTTGCATTCTTGTTCATGCATTCATTTTTTGTATTTTCCTAAACAGCCATGTTTGTTTTAGGCATAACGACTGACATTGTAGAGTCCTAATGAGTATTTCTTGAAGCGTGAATTAGGAAGTCTTCCATTCTGTTATCCAGGAGCTTCTCTCTTTCTCTGGCTCTGCTATCCTCTCTGGTGTCAATGTCCTCGCAGCATTTTTCTCATTTTTAATTGGTTGTCATTTCTGGTGCCAGTGTGTGATTGAGATCAGGTGTGTGTGGGTGGGATTAAATGGCTGATGTAAACCATCATATTTATTGATGGCCAGGTTTGACCACCTGTTCGGTCCACTGGCGCAGAAAGCGAGTTCAGATCTTCATCAGATGCCCGTTACCTGACAGAATGTGCCACATGACAGTGAAGGGATGCCAACTCATGGTCATTATTTTCACCAGTGCTGTCTCTGCCAAGCCACAGTAGCCACGAACACCTATCAGACAAATAAAAATATCCCTATGAGAAAAAAAAAAAAAAAAAACCTCCACCCACTCTCTCTCTCTCCACTCGCTCTTTCTCATTCTAGTGAGTTGGTTCAGTCGGAGGATGATATCCGCCAGTGTGTCGGACATGATTTGTGGCCATTTGAGTAAACTGATACACTCTAACTGATCTTATCAACCCACAACCGAGACATTGCGTTTTAGTGTAGGGGTTATACAGATTACACACACATACACAGATAAAGACCCAGGAGTTTCATAAAAGCTTCTTCCTTTTAAGAGAAAACTCAACAGATTTTTCTTCTACTATTTTGAGACATGTTCTCTTCTGAATCCCAATTCGGGGTATAACAGGATGAATTGGGCAGCTGTGAGAGTTTGGAGTCTGTTGATTTGTCCTGTGTGGATTAGTATTGCGTTTCCGCTGAATTTGAAAAATTGCGTTACACTGTATCTATATAACTGATATTGTACATGTGCTTTGTTTTGCAAACTTTATATTTGTGATGTATTAATTTCGCATTCTGCTCATTTAAATGCCATTAAAGAAGTATTGTATAGATTGGAAAACATTACTAATATATAAATTGTTTAGGAAGTCATTTTTTCAGTATCACCATGTATGCTATTGTTTGGTATTATTGTCAGAAAAAGTGTGTTTAGGTGAATTTATAGCAGTCATGGAATTATTTGTAGCCAATATTGCTAAAAATAGTTATTTAGCATAGATGATGCTAAATATTTTGATGTTAAGGATACAAAATATAGCCTACTGTTAATATAAATATATTAATATTAAAGACAAGATGTTTTTTTTATTAAGAAAATATTTACGTATATTACAATAAATGCAATGTTGTTTATTCAAATAAATATATTTCTAAAATAATCTAATCAGTGTTTATGAAAAGAGGTGAATGTCTTTTTTAAAATGCATGTTAATAATTTTAATTAAAACCTTAAATTATGTTAACTTGATATTTTATTTTGTTAAACATTTTTTTACTTTCATTTTTTTCCGCAGACATGATAGCATTGCCCTGTGGCCTTTTCAGTTTGAAAACCTCTGCTGTAGCACTTCTATGGCTTTGTAGACGGTGAAAATATTGTCAGGTCAGGCAAAAATCTGAACTACTAAATATTTAATCAGACAGGTAACTTCAAAACAAATTTTTATTTACCAGCATAATCTGACATGTCAGTATTGATTTCTGCACATTAAGCTCCAGAGCTTCTTAACATGCGCATTGTTCATTGATTTTAAAGACTGCTGATAGATAAAAAATATTCTTATGAGTACTGATGCATTAATATATTCAGGCATTCTTATGCAGCCGTGTGTTCAGATATGCAGATTGTTCCTTTAGGGGAGAGAGAGGGAGAAAGGGAGAGTAGAGGGAGAACAGTAGAACTACAAACACATTAATTTTATAGTGCACAAAGCAGCACCGCTACCAGCCTGCAGCATTTGTTACAGGACTGGAAAACCTGTCTGAATAGAAGCAGGAAGGGAAGATGAAAGGGGCTTTAGGTGATGGGTGAATATTCTTTGATGCCTTTTGGTCTGTTGGTCATAATGAGGTCTACAATGCAAAAGTTGTACGGATATTTGTCTGTGTGTTTCTTTTTTGTGTTGATTTGTAGCTAGTGTTTGAACTTGAAATGTTACATGAAATGATGTGAGCTCTCTGAAATGATAAGATTGTTTCAGTCTTGGCCAACCGAATAAGGATTGGAACCATTAGGCCATGGTTTAAAATGCTGAATGAGAAACAGAGAGACAGAAAGAGAGAGAGGTTTGATGTGGACATATACTGTACTTGGGGAGAAAATGAAACAGAAATGTCTGCGTGTGATGATGTCACCATCTGCAAAAATTCCAGTGGGACTAATTAAATGAATGGAATGGAGACGCCTGCCTCTCTCCCCCCCCCCCCCCCCTCTCTCTCTCTCTGTCTGTCTCTCTAAATCTTTAAGATGCAGCTGCTGTACTGTGAAACACTAACTGGGTTAAAAAATCCTCACTGCAAGTATAGGCTTAATACGGTTTCACTGTGGAAACACTCCTGCCCCTCACACTTCAAATATGGCTATTATACCTTTAAATGGGTGCCATCTTACCTCTGAAATAGCCTACAACTCTCACAATATAATCTTATAGCTCTAAAATACTGTAGCTCTATCTATGACTCTCCAAATACAACTTTTAACATTCAAATACTGCCCTTTTATTTCTGAAATACTGTCCTGTACTGCAATACTGTCCTATATATTTGAAATACTGCCACTGTATCTCTGAAATAGCCTACCTCTGAAATGCAGTACTGCTGCTCTGTTTCTGAAATTCTGTCTGGGATACTGCTGTTCATTTTCTAAACATTGCCTTATACCTCTGAAATTCTGCTGTTCTTGTGCTTTATTTATGAAATATTGTTCTATACCTTTAAAATACTGCTGCTGTATCCCTGAAATACTGTACTGTCATATACCTCTGAAATACTTGTGCTCTTTTTCTGAAATACTGTTCTCTACTTCTGAAATACTGATGCTCTATCTGGAAGTTCTGCTCTATTCTGCTCTATTTCTGTTGTTAAATACTGTTGTATATCTGTACAATTCTGCTGCTCTCTCTATAAAAAATACTTTTGTTCTATCTCTGACCTACTGCTCCTTTTGAAATGTTTTGTCTCTGAACGCTTTATGCAAATATCTAATCTTAAACCCTTTTACTCTCAAATACTGTACTTCTCTTTCTGAAATCTTGCTCCTCTGTCACAGAATTTCTCTATTTCTCTATTTTCTCTATTACACTAACTTTAACACTCAAATTCTGCCACTGTAAGAAATACTGCCCCTTCTATTATTAATACAGCCCTACCACTCTAAAATACTGCTCCTTTACTCTGAATTACCAAAATACTGCTGATTCAGTGCATTTGTGGTTGCAAATGAACACTTTATTCTTTCTTTTGGATGCAGGAAAAAGTGTGTGAAGTGTTTTGCTGAATCAGTTGATCAGAAAGATGTTTTCCCAATGCACACTTCCAACCATTCTCTCTCTCTTTTCTTTCACTTTTACAGTCTCACTTCTTGTATGCTTTTTGGCTTGAAAAATAACAGTACATTTGATGCAGCTGCAGGCCTTTGTTAGAAGAGAACTGAAAAGTAAATAATTGAAAAAAGGGAGGAATAAACATTAAAATAAAAAGGGTATTTTGAAGTAAATAGCGTTGTTTTTAGTGCATTGGCATTTGTGGTTAGTGCGTTGACATGTGAGCGGAGTTGGGTTTACATCTCGAGGCCCTTTTTGATCCTGCCCCCCTCTCTCCTCCAAGTGATTTCCTGTCGTCTCTCTACTGTCTCCTATCTGAATAAAAATAGCTTCAAAAAAAGTAAAAAGGACATATACAGTACCACTACAGTAAAAATATATATTAATTTACATCCGTTTGAAACTCTTTGCCTTTTTCTGACATTGAAACGAACTGCAAAAACTAAAAAGCTAGCAATTAAAGACTTGCTGGAGATTTGCTAGTGATTAAGCTTGACTGGTATTATTGCAGAGACATGTTGATGCTAGCCAGTGGGTGTTTGGCAGTGTTTACTGAGAGTTCCTAAAGAACTAATGAACACGCAGCGGAAGTTTAGCCATCAAAGAAGAGCAACCAGAGCAAACACACTCAACCCAACATATACAATGCCTTTCTTCTGTGTGATCAGCCTGTTGAAATTCCAAAAGGACAACGTTAGAGAGTGTAATGAAGCTCATTGGGTGTTATTTTGCTGATTACAGTCTAAATTGACTCCAGTTTGCATCTGTGTATACTAGGGCTGAATGATTTTGATATATTTTTTATTTTTTATTATTTGTTTGTTTTTATATTTGTGATTATTAATTATGATTTTATGAATTTTGATTGAATTTTGATTTATTTTATTGTTTGATGCAACTGCATGCCATATTTTTATATGGAAATAAACAAATTGAAAACTGAGAAACTTGTATTGCTTTTCTATAGTATTAAGTCTCAAATGTCAACTATAAATCGGATTGTTTTCTTCTTTAAATTATAAAAAAATAAAAATATGAATGGTATTATAGTGTTACAAAAAAACTAAAATTAAAATAATGGGAAAAACCCTTAAGATAACATGTAGAAAGAAAATGACGCATCTTAAGCACGCAGAATAACATAAGTGGACTATGAACGATTAGTTGACGCTTTGAACGATTACGTAATTGTGGCATCCATAATTGTAATCGTGATTAGAAATTCGATTAATTGTGCAGCCCTAGTGTATACAGTAGTACTGATTACAGAATTAAACGCTAATATTGATGTATTTTATATTTTTCTATGTCAATACTTCCCAAAAAAGGATTAAGTTTTGATGACTATCTGTTTGTCTAAACAATGAGGAGATGGGAGTGTTTGGAAAAACAGTTTGGAGGTGGTGCCACTGGTGGTGCAGAAATAACACACTGCAGATTTCTGTGTATGATGTGAGAATATAAATGACAGCAACAGTATCTTTTTGTGTTCATGGCCGTCCACCTGCACACTGTAAAACTCCCTCCAGGCAGGGGTTTTCCTGCCTACCCCTCAGCTTTAATAGGAGAGATTTCTAGTGAGCTCTGCTAGTTGAAAGATAATTAGTACGCTACATCTGTATAATCTGACACATTCCCACAGCGACTCACAGACTTCCCTGAGTCAGGCAAACTATTTCCAAAACACCTCTTTATGTTGTTTATCTCTCTTTCTTCCACACACGCCTGACATTTCTCTTTTTCCACACAAAATCTATCTTTTTTTAATCTGCTGAGTAACTATATGTGTCTGGAGCTTCATCTGGGTATGTGTGTGTTGTGCTCCATGAATGTAAAAAAGAGGCAAATTCATTATTAAACTGATACTAATCAGAAAAGCAACTCATAGGCCTCCATTACCAAACTGCAGGGGGGAATAACAGTGGAGAGTTCACTAAGAATGAACTGTGCCCACTAATAATGTCATTTATTTGTGCATGCTGTTTGTGTTGTGTTAGCACCCAATTCACTAAAGGAATTATGCAAATCAGGTGACAGTGCAAACATGCCCCAAAATTAGTGCTGAATGCAATTTGCACAGTGCAGTTCCCCATTTTGCAGGCCGGTTGTGTATGCTAGATTGTGGAGGATGCAGAAACTACTTTACAGCAATGGCCCACTGCAGTCCAGGCACCTGAATCAGCTCTTTAAAATGCAGATTCTCATCAAAGCCTTGTTTTTGGATATGTGCCTGGTTATAATGCTTTTCTTTATCATTTGATCATCATTGGATGAGGTACTGCTGCCATGATCAATAGAAAATGTACACAAACTTCTCTTTGTAAGAGAATTCTGCTAACCGTCTGTTTTCCACAGAAGTCTAAATGATAAAAGTGTGCTCTTATTGGTTGGCTAATACTATTAAATGCTCTCACATGATGTCTTCTGAACTTCCTCTCAGAAGTGTTATATAGAATTACAGACTAAAGCTTACGGTAATAGCATAAGCACACAGTTGCACACATGCATATGTAGAGTTTATTTGCACCGTTTACCTTTCAGATGTCAATACATTGTAAACGAATGATCTGCTTCAATGATTCACTCCAAATGAAATGCTTAAATATGTCTGTCTGAGATAGAAGAAATGAGGAAAAAAGAAGAAAGCTGAGAAGTGCTCTTTCTTTTGCAGAGTCTAAACCAATGGTATATGTAGTTTTATGATTTAATTTCATTAGACCCGACACAAACATTCCTCAGAAGTGTCAATTATTTTCAGCCAGAGTGCGAATTGTGAGGAGGTTGGAAGGGAACTGGCTATGCTAATTAAAGCTTAAACTCGCAATCGACGTCATATTTTCCTAGTAGCTGTCTTAGACTTTTTTTTTTTTGCTTCTGAATTCTTTTTTTATTGTGAATTAATTGATTTGTTGGAATGTGAGGTTTGTGAGATTATAAAGAATATTAAAAAAAAACTTCAAACTTTCTATTCATCAAAGTATCCTGAAAAAATAATAAAAATAAAAATGTTTTCCAGAAAAATATTAGCAGAACCGTTACTATTTTTCAACATTGATAACAATGAGAAATGTTTCCTGAGCATCAATTTAACATCTCAGCTTTGCCATCACAGGAGTAAATAATTCTGTTTTATAAATATATAAATAGAAAACAGTTCTTTAAATTGTAATAATATTTCACAGTAATACTTTTACCCAAATAAGTAGACAACAACATTACCAAAATCAGTACCAAAATCAACCACTAGGGGCTCAGGATGTGCCAGAAAACCCCAACCCACCCCCGAAAGCTTACTCTCTCTGTAAGTAATTGTATAATACAGTGTTTTGGAGCACTCAGCATTGTATCAGAAAACATTCAGGAAGAACATGATGACATTTAGATTTAAGAATGAGAATGAGATCCCCTCTAGAAACATGCGGTCTAATAGCCATTCTGATCAGTGTAATGCTCATGTGCTGATATGCTTTGTGTGTGTGTGTGCTTCAGAATGCAGGAGCGGGCGGTACAGAGGGTGTGCGTATGGCTCTTGCTGGTGGTTTTGACCCTACTGTCTCTCTGGGGTCATCTGTCTGATGCCTCCTCTCACCGCAGTCACATCGGTAAGTCAAGGTCAAGGTTCATTCGGTCAAGCTTGTTGTTATTGCTTTATTTTCATTTTAACCTACATTGTTGATTATTTTAATGAGCCGTCTCATTAAAAAAACAGCTTATGTGGATTGCATGAAGTTAGATTTGGGGCGATATTACCATAAACATTTTCATTCTGTTTTTAAAGATCTGAAGATTGGTTCTTGTGTCTATCTGTACAAAAAAATATAATAATGTAACGTTAAAAGCACAAACCAAAGACAGAAAGCAGCGTGTTTTTGTAGACAGCTCAGTTGTAGGTGGATGCTTAGATCAGCTTAAGGCTACGTTTACATGACAACGATGTGGTCAAAAATGGAAAAGTTTTTCACTTGCGTTTTTAAAAAGTTTCACGTTTATACACGACACGCATTTACACATATGTGCGAAAACAGCAAAAACTGCTGTATTACGTATGCCAGGCCAGTAGTTGGGGCTGTCACCTTCTTAGTAAACAGTACCTGTAGGGAAGTGATGGTTATATGTTGTATATCATGCTTCTTCGCTGTTGGTTGTAATATTGGTGAAGTAAATCTACACTTTGCTGAAGAATCATTAGAAAACTCTTGAGTAGCAACAACAGTACCATGTACTTCACCATTGTTGTGTATGTTTGTTCGCGCTTGCCTTTAAAATCGACAAGTACTTTGAAACCCGTTTTCAAAAATATGGGTTTTCAGTCCCCAAAATGCTGTTGTTGTGTAAATGAACAATCAAAATGCATAAAAAGTTTCCAATTTTTGGCTGAAAACGTTGTCATGTAAACGGCCCCTAAAATAGTCTAGAGAATGTTCTCTATTTATGAGGAGAAGAGCTGATGGACTGCAAGACACTGACGTCTTGGGTTATGTAGAGGCCGCTGCAGAATGTTCCAGTCGAAAGTGATAAAGCGTTTATTTGTCATAAGCACTTGTTTCTTTTATATAGTAATTGAAGATGATTGATTCTGATTTATGCAACTGGCAGTTGCATTGCATTAAAGGGGTACATTTATCAGTTTATGGATTTCCGAGAATTGACCTCATGGCCTTGGTAAAACTACACTTCTGGTTAGATAAGTAAGACTACTATTCAGAATTTTGGGGTTGGTAAGACTTTTTAATGTTTTGAAATAAATATTTTATGCTCACCAAGGCTGCATATATTTGATATATTTAAATACAGAAAAAAACAGCAATACTGTGAAATATTTGTACAATTTAAAATTACTGTTTTATATTTTAATATATTTTAAAACATAATTTATTTATGTGATTGTAAAGCTGAATTCAGTTCATTGTTGATTCATTTCGGTTCAGTAAATGTGTAAAGTCCATCAATTATGGAATGAGTTTAATTTATCCATAGCAGTTCTCATCCAATAGCATCTAGTAGTCAAGTCAATAATATTGCCAAATATAAAGTGTCCCCACTTGGCAAGGAACCCAAATTCATTTGGTGATAGAAATGAAGAAATACGTAAAAGATTTGACAAATAGAGACATTAAAAAGTATAGCATTTATTTAAAAGGGAAATAATTTGTAACCGTGTAAAACTCTTTACTGTCACTTTGGATCAATTTAAAATGTTCTTCAAAAAAAAAAAAAAAAAAATAATAATAATAATAATAATAGAGTTTTTAAATGATAGTGATTTCTAATGTTTTGTCATTTGTCATCTATTTAACTATCTTACAGGGATAGTTCACCCAAAAATACAAATTTTGTCATCATGTACTCACCCTCATGTCGGTCCAAACCTGTACGCGTTTCGTTCTTATGTTGAACATAAAAGAAGATATTTGGAAGAATGCTGGTAATCAAACAGTTGATGGTCCCCATTGACTTCCATAGTATTTCTTTCCTTACTATGGAAGTCAACTGTTTGGTTCTTCAAAATATTTTCTTTTGCATTCAGCATAAGAAAGAAGCTTGTATAGGTTTAGAATGACATAAGTGTGAGTAAATGTTGACATAATTTTTGGATGAACTATTTCTTTAAATCAGTGGTACATCAAATGCAAGTTTTGTTGTTTGTTTATTTTGCTACGTTCACCATCTTGCAATATCTACCTGATTTTGTAAATAAGCCAGTGACGCAATGCAGTGTAATTTACTCTTTTTTTGTGTATTTGTCCATTAAATCAAAATGCTATTTTTTAGAAGTGAAAAAATGTTGTGAGGAGGGTGATAAACCTTATCATCTTTTTCTGACTTGTGCAGTAATTTTAAGCTAATTGTCAGATACTATTAATATGACTTGTTTTAAAATGAAACACTCGCTTCTTCACAGCCTGTTTCTTTTCTTTTGTGAAGAGCAGATTTCGTTTCTTGACAACATGACTCACTCATTGTGTGAACTTCTCTCGTCTGCTGCAGCAGAATGGTGGCTCAGACTATTTTTTGAAGAGGGTGGAGGGGATGTCACATAAAGAATGATTTGTGAATTCATTGCCTTTTATTGTGATGTAAAAATACATCTAATTAATTATAAAGCATACTGCTGGAATTAATTGATGTGGCTTTTACAGGACGTTCAAATGCTTGTTTAATATCGACCAAACATTTAATTCAAATATCCACTTAATCTTTCATTTTTGGCCACCTTTTTGCGATAGATGACACAGCTTCTATAATATCTTAAACAAAAAGCATGTGGTCATCACAACCCTTGCAAAATTTAACCATGGTTTTATCGGAATTAATTGATGTGGCTCACTAGTCACTAGAATGTCATTAGAAAATAAAATCTGTGTGCTTTTCTTGACCACAGTCTTCTCTACACAGTAGTTCTTCATTTTGATTGGATAAGTAATCCAGGAGTTAAACGTGTGAGCCAATCAGAGGTGGGTAGTTCAGACAATCAGTTAATTACACACTACTGTTAACAGGTCAGAGCAAGGTGACTGAACACACACACTAAACCACTGTGGGGGGAGAAAATATTATATCTATAATCTTTTTTTCTATGAGAGGAGAAAGATTTTGGGGGAATGAGCTAAATGAGGGTGAAGTATTTGTTTCACAGACATACACATACACAGGGAATATAGCCAGAAAGTTTTCTGCTACTGTAGGTCATTCTTTATGAGGCTCATCCTCTCAATAAAACTAATATCCCTGGAGAGAGAGAGACAGAGAGAGAGAGAGTAAAGGAGGGAGAAGGGCTGCAGAGATCCATTGAAGGACATAAAGAAGAGAAAGAGAGACAGAGACAGATGAGTGTGTCATGAGATGAAACGCAGGAAGAGATATTGCTCTTGTGGATGACTGTAGTCCTGAGCTCTCCTGCCCTCTCTCTGTGTGTGTGTGTGTGTGTGTGTGTGTGTGTGTGTGTGTCCTGTGCCCTTCTGCCCTGTAAAACATGAGTCTCGCTCTGTCTGACATGTCCTAAACCTGCCCACCCTAAACAAGACACAGGTATTTTCAAAACCACAGCTTTTTCTATGTGGTTTGGCCGTTCATCCACACGCAAACGCAGCACCAGGTCACTGAAACAGAACATTGTTTTGTTCTGTTATCTCCGCCTACTGGAAGCTTTTTCAAGCTCCTGATTGGCCAACAATTTCTTTACGGTTGAGATTATATCGCCACCTGTTGGCTTGGCATGCTCTTGACGGTGCTTCATAGCATGCTTTTGCGTTTTCATGTGGACAGAGATTTTGTTTTAAAACGGAAGGAAAAACGTGTACATGTGGACATGGGCTGAGACCAGTGACATCGAAACTATGAAGATAAATAGTTCAATTCAGTGGGGACGATGTGTCGCAAGGACACAGAGGAAAGGGTTTATAAATGTGCAAGAAGCTTTATGGTCGTACAAAACTGTGGAGGAAAATTCTGAAATCATGTTTCAGTGAATCGGTACATTGGGAATATTCATCAGGATTAAACTGTTCAAAAATAATTAATTTGCACATTTAAGTTGCTGTTTAGCATATTACTCATTTTTGTAATAGCAAATGTTGCTTTTCAAATCTGATATACATGTTTTAGATTTGTTGTATTTAATAGTTTAATATGTAGCTCTAGTCTAAAAAAGCTTGTTTTAGTGAATTGGTTCAATGGGAAGATACAAGGAACACACAAAAAAATTGATTCACACAGCAATCCGGCACCGAGAAAAGAAAAAGAAAAAAGGTGAAGCCCGTGCATCACTTTCAGGTACATTCATAATCCTGTGAAACTTATTTGGCTGTTGACATTAATAACGTGTTTTAATGTCGGTAATAATTTCTCCATCAACAACGCATCTAATATTCTCTCTGAGTTTCCATGTTCCCTTACGAAAATTAGCCATGGTTTTACTCCTAATAAAACCAAAAATCATGGTTCTTGTAGCCATGGTAACCACCAATTAACCATGGTTTTGTTACTTCAAATAATAGTTTACAAAGAAGTATTAAGATAATATTTTTTTAGTGTGGTTATAAAAACATACCTAAGCAAACAACAGACTGTAAAATGACTTAAAATGCATTATATAAAAACAATGACACAATAATGATTGGTTAATTAATAATTATATGGCTTCATTGAATAACACTGTTTAAATACATAATGTAATACAAAATAAACAATATATATACATTATTAAAAATGCCTGCAAAGGGAGCCAAAGGCCTGGTAATTGCTGCTTTTACAGGACGTTCAAATGCTTGTTTAATATCGACCAAACATTTAATTCAAATATCCACTTAATCTTTCATTTTTGGCCACCTTTTTGCGATAGATGACACAGCCTCTATAATATCTTAAACAAAAAGCATGTGGTCATCACAACCTTTGCAAAATTTAACCATGGTTTTATCGTAGTAAAACTGTTTAATTTCTTTTGTGTGATTTCTGAATGCTTTAGACTATAAAAGCAATCAGACAACTGTATTAATAAAATCATAGTAAGAGGTAACTGTCTAGAGCTACAATTGTAATTCGTAAATAAAACAGTTTTATTACAATTTATTTATTTACTTTTATATATTATAAAAGTTCTATTTTGACCACTATAGTAGGTGTTTGTTTTTGTTTTTTTCTTACTATAATATTTGAGGGAGGGGGCACAACAATACAGTTCTGCTTAGAGCACCTATTTGGGCAGCAGCGGCCCTGCATACACACTTGCTTTGTTATATTTCAAAGCTGTTGTTTTGCTACTGATGTACCAGATCTCCCTGTTTTTTTAACCAGTATGAGTTTTCGGTGTTTGAAAACAGGCCATTTCAGTCTGTCTGACAAAACATTATAAGAACCGATTCACAATCCCATAACTTTGTTTTGCTTGAGTTCTAGCATGAACTCCGTGCATGATTCTCTGATATGTGTTAGCTCTTCCTGTGACTGTTCACAGCCTGTCCAAGGCGCCCATATGGCCTGTGAGAGACACAGAAGGAGAATTAAAAATGTGAAATATTCAAACATGCTGCTCTGTTTCATCTGTGGGATAAAACATGTAGGTCACACCACCATCAAGCCCTCCCAGAGCTCCCCAGCCTCATTGAGTTTTATTCAACCATCTTTTTTCACCACTTTTGGGCTTTAGCGTCGCTATTTTTGAAATCATGTCACTTCGGAAGCAAAGCTATTGTATTCAATTCAGTACATGCAGGGAAGCACTGACAAATGTTACATTTTCTCCAAGAATATTTCAGCAATCTAGTCATATGTCCAGTATTTTACACTTCTTTTTTTTTATGAACTCTTAACTTCATCAAGGCTACTTTTATTAGAAATATATCATTACAATTTAAACGAACTGCTTAATTTAATAAATTTTAAATTGTAATTCATTCCTAATGCATACATCTACTTCATTCTTCAGTATCACATGATCCTTTACATACCCACATTTCGTAATATTAATGTTGAAAACCTTTGTGCGGCTTAATATTTTTTTGGAAACTGTGAATAATTGTTTTCAGGATTCTTTGATGAACAGAAAGTTCAAAATTATAATTTCTTTTGAACTGCAGTGTTTTAGTGACTGTTTAGAACCAGAATTAGACTGCCTGTTTTCTGAATGAATCACTCTTTTGGGTTGTTTTGTTTGATAAACCAGGTGTAGAGGCTACCAAATGTTCTGAATCCATTCACAATCCTTCTGAATAGCTCAGAGTGGTTTTTCAGTCTGTAAAACTGTAAGAAGATACTTTAGAAAAGAGAACGAAAAGAGTGCTGGATGAAGTGGAACATTTATCTATAATCAATTGAAACCACTTAAATAAGCATGTATTAGTATTTATATCAAGTAGTAAACATGTAGCAAGTTACGTTTGCCAAGTAGGGTGCTGTGTAACTACAGCTCAGCTTTGGCCTCCATTAGTGTTTGATTATTCAAAACAATGTTATTATATGTTTTGTGCTTTTATTTATATTCTGCTAACTATAATTCAAGCAAGGCTGTTGCTTTATAAAAGAAGTGCCTGTGCCAGCTCTGGTCATATTTAATACTCTTGTCTGTGATTGGTCAAACGAGGCTTCCCTGAGTGTGTGTGTGTGTGTGTGTTGAGCGCACTGGAGTACAGTAAGTGATTTAAAATGGGCGTTTATGAGTGTCTTAAGCAAGCTGCTTTGAGCTTGATGGGTGTTTATGTATTCCATCAGAGCATGGTGTTTAATCTCTGAGCAGATGGCAGCGAGCTCACACTCTCCATAAACAAAAACAGCTTCCTATCCATCAGGCGTCCTGATTACAGCAGAATCAAACATGTGTTCAGGCAGAATTCTGCACGAGAAAAGGCTCTGACACATTTTTCTTATTGGATAAAGAAAAACGTGCTGATAGGTGTGATTCCTGTGCTCGAATTGTGATGGTGTTATTTTGAGAGAGCTGTTGAAAGAGAACTTTTATATAACTATGTGAAACATTATCATACCCTACCTGTGAACCTGCTAATAGATTAATGTTTTTAATGTTAGGTCTTTCAGTGCAGAGAATCAGTACTGAAAAGTTGCTTCTATTTAAGAGAATATGAAAAAACAGACTGACTAGTTGGAAATATTCTCCCCACCCCCCTTTGACTCCTAACCCTAAGGTTGTGGGTTTGAGTCTCGAGCCGGCAATACCATGACTGAGGTGCCCTTGAGCAAGGCACCGAACCCCCATCTGCTCCCCGGCCACCGCAGCATAAATGGCTGCCCACTGCTCCGGGTGTGTGTTCTTGCTGTGTGTGTGATCACTGCTGTGTGTGTGCACTTTGGATGGGTTAAATGCAGAGCAAGAATTCTGAGTATGGGTCACCATACTTGGCTGTATGTCACGTCACTTTTAAATGCAGAGCAAGAATTGTGATTGTTGGTCATGATATTTGGATCATCATATACTCACCCTCATGTCATTCCGAACCTATATGACTTTTTTTTTGTTCTGTAAAACATAAAATAATATATTTTAAAGTGGGTTTCAACATTAATGGGGATCCAAGATGATTCAAGTCATTAAAAAGGTTTTATTTTAGGATTATGTATATACTATTATAGTATTTATTAATATTTTTTATTAGCTTTTATTTTTAGATTTTAAGTTGTAGTAATTTTGTGCTTTTGTTTTTGTTAGTTTTCGTTTTTTATCATTCTATTTAGCTTTATTTATTTCTCTATCATTTTCAGTTTTAGTAGTTTTAGTAGGCTACTTCAACATAAACTTCAGTTAGCTGCCAAGGCAACATTTCAAACTTTTATGCAAGCGTTATCTTTTCAATCTAATATCAATATTTTATTTCACATTTATTTCACTTCATTTAAATAATTTAAAACGGGGCATTAAGATAAATGAATTTAATGCATGAACCATGATGTTTGAACCAATGAGGTTTGACTTTTAATGTTCATATTACCATATTTAATGTAGTCTGTGTATGCACATGTTGATAAGTGTTTTGATTTGATTTGAAAGTGAACAAAGTCTTAAATATTATATATACTATCAAATGTATGTACTTCTGTTCATATAAAAGTGAGCATTTTGCTTCAGATGTTATATGGATAAATCACCTGTACGTTCTTTTTGGGACTTGAAACTTTTGAACCCCATTGAAATTGACATTATTTGGACAAAAACAGCTCGAACATCTTTTGTGTTCCACTATTTATGACAGGATTGTCATTTTTGGGTGAACTATCCCTTGAAGTCAAATAATAGCAGCCTGTTCTTACATTGTACATGCGAGTTTGTGAAGGGCTTTCTGAAGAGCTTTGTTTAACTGACAAGAGCAGTTTAAAATACGAGAAAAGGAGAGAGAGAGTGGCGTCTCCTGGGACATTTGCCGTCACATTCTCACAAGGTGGTCTCATCAGGGTTCTGTATAAATGTGCTGACCCCTTCCACAGGACCTGAGGGAGATCGGTCTCACCACAAATCTGTATTTCAAGATGCAGATGGAGCCAGCACTCTGGGACAGCATGCTGTCCTCTGACATTTGATGAGACTCGGGATGACAAGACGGAAATGAGGAAGAGATGAGTGCGGAAGGGAAGGAAGAAACACAGAAGCACCGGATGACAGGAAAGGGGAAAGGTTCCCTTCCTCTCAAATTGAAGCCAATGAATAACATCTTCAGCTTCAACAGGATTGGACAGCCGTCAAAATGTCACTTTTTTTTCTGTTTACCCCTCCTTTTGTCTCTCTCAAGGGTCTGAAGTGTATAGGAGAATATTTGTTTGAGAGTTGGCTGTTTGCACTGGGAGTTTCACTGAGGTGTGTAAATGTGGGTCGGTCTGAGAAGGAAGGAACACTGACCTCTGGATTATTGAAGAGGCCTGACCACAGCAGACAGGTCGTGTGATACTTACGTCTGCCCATCTTCTCTTTTCATTTATTCCCACAGGCCTCTGTCTGACATTTCCTAATATTTCAGAAAGCCACAGCCTATCTGCATTCTTTAAACAGGACTTAAACAACAAAAAATCCCAAAACTATACGGCAGAATCAAAAGGGTATTTATCAGCATTTTGGCTCAGGCAATCAATACAAGCACAAAAAATTTATTGAGTAAATTATGACCCCCCCCCCCACCTTTCTTTTTTTTTTTTCTTTTTTTTTGTAATTAATATATCAATCCAATCCAGATGGGATTGCATTATTGCAGATTTGAACTGATTTTTTTAATTGCAGTTAAAACTGTTTAATGCACAGGTAGATCCAAGTCAGTTTAATCACTATTCTATGTTAATGCGCTGCTTTAATTGACACACACACATCACCTGCACACAGAGATTGGAGATTGTGCTGCACACACACACAAACATCCACAGAAACTTGTTGTCAACACTGCTGAATTGCTACATTATATTTCTCAGTAATAGAGGTAAAATCACTGTTTTTGAAGGAGCTAAACTTACAGCTTCATTGTTTGTAGAGAGAGATGCAGATAATTGCATGCAGATACAGGTAATTAAAAACCAACTTTTCATCTCTCACGCTCTCTCTCTCTCTCTCTCTCTCAGTCGATTAGTAATAAATTGAAATAAATGCTATAATTCATTCAAACAAATGTGATCTGACAGCATTACTTCATCTCTGTGTTTGATTGGAAGCAGGCTAGCTCTAACTAGCTGTAACTGAGGAAAATAAACAATATGTTTACTCTTTCGGTCAAATATTTCACCGCAAACATCATTATTTGTTCCAAACTGTGGTGCACATCTGAATTAAATGTATTATCAAAAAAGAAAAAAAAACTGTAGGGCGAGGACTTTTTTCTATCTATTGGTTGTTGATTCGATGAAGCCAGATCTGAACCCTAATGAAAAATAAATATATTAAAATGTATTTGAAATACATTTATTTCATGCTAAGTATACCACAAATACATTTAAATATCGATGTTCTTAATAAAAATACCCTGAAATTTTACTGTTGGCTTACTAAACTGGTATACCTTAAGTCTGCTAAATTGGAACAGCTAATTTTGTATTCAATGAACTTTAATTGTGCGTAAGTAGTGCTGAAGTCCAATTAAAGATATACTTAAGTATATTTGATTGTGCTGAAGTGGAACTATTGCAAGTATACTTCAGGTACACTTTAAATAGCTTGCATTTAAAGGCTTATATTATTCAAAGATCATACAATCCTCATCAATAGTGACATTAAAACAAATTTTAAGCTTAATATTAAGAAATGTGCTTTGTGCACATGTAATACTCCAAATAAAGTTTAATTATAATTTTTATATCAATATTTAGTATCAATACTGAGGCTGGTGTTAGGGTTGCCACCCGTCCCTTAAAATACGGAATCGTCCCGTATGTAAAGGTAAAATGATGCGTCCCGTATCAAATCAATACGGGACGCGATTTGTCCCGTATTTTACAAATGCCAACATATAGTTGAATAAACAAAAAAAGTATATTGCACTGTTTATAATACTAATAGCAGTTATAATTAAATCAATTTCATACGAGGCATTAGAGAAGCTCATTTGCGCGTGATTCCATTTTGGTATCTTTGTTTTCATAGAGACGGAGTCTCCAGAACGCGCGCCGTTAAAGCCCTTTCATGCGCTAAACCAGCGCGGTTTAAAACATCTAGAGCTCACTCACATCCGCCCTTTGAACACAAGACTCTCCAGACGTAGGGATGAATAGGAAAGTTATCAGTGTGTCTATCCTGTAACCAATGATGAACGTGCAGTTTGCAGAGAAGCATTTCAGTTGTTCACGTTGGACTGTCTGACTTAAAGGGATAGTTCACCCAAAAATTAACATTTTGTCATCGTTTACACACCCACAAGTTGTTCCAAACCTTAATAATTTCTTTCCTCTGTTGAGCATAAAAGAAGATACTTTGAAGAATGTGGGTAACCAAAGAGTTCCTGGTCCCCAAGGACTCTATTAGTATTTTATTTTATTTTTATTTATTTTTTCTTGAAGTTACTGAGGACCAGAAGCTTTTTGGTTACCCACATTCTTCAAAGTATCTTCTTTTGTGTTCAACAGAAGGAAGAACTTTAAACAGCCTGGGTAAATTATGATTTATATAATTTTTATTTTTGGGTGAACCATACATTTAAAGTGACAGACACATCTGTGCTTCAAGGTATAGGCCTATTGTTTTATTAAAATTGGAAAAGTCTGTTAATGTAATATTCCATACATTATCAGAGCATGGTAGACATAATTTTTATATTTTTGGACATTATTAGACAGATAAATTAATAGATTCTAATTCATGTTAGACCCTATTTATTAATTTATCATTTATATTAATCATAAATATATACAAAATGTCATATACATTTTTTTTTACAAATTACTATTTAGTATTTAGATAAAAATGGGACGAATTAATGTAGCCCTAATTTGAGCAAATGAATAATAATAAAAAAAAAATTATCCCATCCAGGTATCAGCTGCAGAACTGTAAAAAAAAGACTAATAATAATTAAGTATAAATATTAAAATTTAAAATAACAATATTAATATGTTCTGTTGGAAGTTTGAAGAATAAGAATGCTTGAGCATGATATTTTTTTTGTTGTTGGGGGGGGGGTCATGAATGGGTGTCCCTTATTTTGCCTCTCTGAAGGTGGCAACCCTAGCTGGTGTTGTAGCGAAGCAAAAATTGTGGTCCCAATACAACTCTGTGAAACTTCTCCTCTGTGCCTCTTCTCTCAGTCAATGAAAATCTCAATGTGGGATTGAAGCGTGTTATCCCTCCCTGTCTCACTCTCTCAGTAAGTCTCATGTCTTCACTGTGTCTGTGTTTGATGGATGGCGCTTTTTACCTCTATTCGATAGTCTGTAATTAACGTCAATGCTGCCTATACCCTGATAGAGATGGAGAGTGAAAGATTATCATAAGAAGGGGAAAAACAGGCTAGGGCAAAGTGCTGGCTGGGCAGATTTTGTGCTCAGCCGTCATTTTACATGAACCTCTCCATTTCACAGTTATCAGGAGGGGATGATCTCCTGTCTGCTGCTACGGGGGGCTTAAATAATCTAACACCCCACTCTCCCAAAGAGAGCCTATGCTGAAGGACAGCGTGTTTTAACAGATTAGCCGATTAGAGGGCGGTAGAGCGGATCTCTCCACCTGCAACTCCGCTCGCAGACCCCTCGCTGCCAGCTGCACAGTAAGGAGACAAGACACAAACCAGATCAGAAGTGAGAATAAATATCCCCAACATGGCAGTGATCTGAAATGTGTGAGAGAAATATGCTTAAGCTGGATTTATATTTGCTAGTCCTTTAATATTAGAACTTTAAATAAAACACAAATGCTACTAAAATACTAATCCGCTTTTTTGCCCTAATCCGACTTTAATATTACATACTCTTTCTGGGGGGAGAGAGTGTATGTGTGTGTGTGTGTGTGTGTGTGTGTGTGTGTGTGATTGGGAGAAAGACAGAGCCAAAAGAGACTTTTTCCTTTATTTTGATATGTAATGATGCTTCGATATATCTGTACAGGAAGTGATGTCATTATCAGCACATTTTCGCCATCTGTCAGAGTAATATTTGTGACACATTCTGGGAACAGGATATCTAAACGCTTACTTTTTGTGCAAGAGAGGTCATTATTTCTCCCAGCCATACAGATTTTCAAAAGTGACACATAATCACACATGACAGAAATCTGCTTAGGGAAAACAGTAAACAACAACAACTCTTCAGGCCGGTTCGATTGCCTGACAGATCCTTACTTTAGTCTCGTGGATTTGTTTTCTTTTACCACACACTGCTGTCATTGTACCTATCTAAGCTCTTAGCTCTGTTCCTAAACCTGTTGAGCTTCTTTGCTGTCTTCTGCCTACATAGGCAACTGGCTTCTAAGATATCAGCCTAACAGAATTGGATCCTCATTGACTGGTTTATTATATGTATTATATGGTGTTTAGCTGTCTATAGTGCTCCTTGCAGGAAGTGCACAAGAAAATTGACTAACACTTGACTCATACTGAAGGTTAGCATGTTGCTAAGCTAGCAATGTTGGTATATTTGTTCGTCATTATTAAATTGCATTGAACAATTTGTGTATTTCCTTAGTATTAAATTATATAAAATATGTTTTTTAAATTCTTAAATAGAAATCTTTTAGAGATTGTAATACAGATTCCATTTGGGCAATGTAGCTTTTTAATCTGTAATTTCTGATAGTAAATGATACAGTGATATTTTAGTATTATTTACTAGTATTTATTAATATCTTGAATATTTGAATATTTTAAGCTTTTATTTATTTATTTATTTTTTTCAGCGTTTCGAGTTTTAGTAATTATGTGGTTTTGTCATTTTTATTAGAATATATATTGTTTTTTTATATTTCCATTCAGCTTTTATTTTTGTTAAATTTAATACTTCAACCTAAACCTATTTGTGGTACTTGGTGTGTCTAATATTTTTTTATATCAGATTTGATTCAATTAATAAAAACAATATTTAGCAGTTTTATTTTTCAAGACTGTCAATATATATTTATAAACGAACACTTCTCTCAGCTTCCTCCAGCGTCTTATTCCAGTTAGATTTTTATTTTTATTTTTTTCAATAGATGCATGGCAATCCATTCTGGGATTCCCATTACTCTGAAAGATACATGTTTTGTTACAACTTGGGCAAAACCTGCTATCTTAAAAGGAGAAAGTTATCTTTTGGAAAATCCTTTATGTCAGCATCCTTAAAATTCCATCTAGATAGGCAGCTCACTAAGTGTTGGAACAGAGCTATTATATCTGTGGAACTCATTAGGGACACTAGCATTCATAAGAACCATCCTGCTTTAATGGGGTTTATACATGCTCCAATAGACACTGCAACAAAAGAGCAAGGGGCTTGTACTTTAATAGAGAAACAATCTCTTAATGACTGAAGAGAAAGAGAGAGGGAGAGAGAGAGAGGGAGAGAGAAAGAGAGAGTGCATTGGTGCAGGTGTAATTCGATTATCCTCTCAGTAGTGCAACTGCTCCAGGTGTCGGCAGTGCTCGAGAGCAGCAGGGCGTTTCCTCTCATCAAAGCTTTATAATCATCTCGCTAATGAATATAATAACTGCACAAGTGCAGACTGTGATTGGATGACAGCCTGAGATCAACCCCTCCCACTGATTATAAGCCTTTTAAAGTGACTCATCCTTTCTTGGTTAATGGGCCGTCCAGAAGTGGCTGTCGTTATGGCCAAGATACACAGTTACACATACACTTCCACTGTATTTAATGTATTGTTTTTCAAAGTAAAAAGTTCAGATTCTATTATAAATGTAGTTAATAAAAAAGGTAAAAAAATATATATTTATAGTTTAGTTTTTCCAATTCGATTTTATTTTTAATTTAAGTTTCAGTTTTAGCACTTTGGCTTAAACTTAATTTCAGTTAGTTGTGTTAGTGTTAGTTCACTTTGGTGTGTTTCATGTACAGTATTTAAAAGTAATTTATTATTTTAGTTGTTGTTTTATAGTGAGAACTATTAGGTAATAATTGCTTTGTTTGTTTAACATTAATGAAAAAGGAATTGCTTTCATATTGTATTTTTGTTATTACCACAGTATTATTTTTTTTATTTATAAATGTCCCAGGTTTTATAAAAGGGTTGCAAAAATTGCGGCTCACTGTCTAAAAAAAAATGATAATAAAAGAGTGAGATCAAACCACTCTGGTGGTTCATGTGGAGAGAGCTGTAGCTGTTACAGCAGAGCAGGGTATTGTATATGTAGTGGACAACACTAGAGAGCAGGTTAAAAGGGTTTTTAATGGGACGCCCATATTCCCAATCCATCTAGCCTCTGTTTTAACACACGCCTCCACTCGTGCAGACTGCAATAAAGCACACACAGCTAGTAAAGCCTGCACAGACACACACACGCGCGCACACACACACACACACACACACACACACACACACACACACACACACACACACACACACACACACACACACACACACACACACACACACACACACACACATATGATGGAGCAAACCCAACCAAAACTATATAATTAAAAGGACATCATCAGCATCGACCTGATAATGATTGTGGTCATTTTTCATTTGTTTAGTCTTTGTATGATATCTCTTAAGATTTACAGATTTCTGACTTTGTGTATTGACTGATCACTTGATTCTCTCTTGCTTATATGCTGTATTTGTGTGTGTGTGATGGTAAATGATCTGTAATCTATATGAATTGTGATGTATGTGGGGATCTGGTAAACTCTGGTGTGGGGTGGAGCTCAAATTGTCCTCTGAAATAGAGCCTGATTGAAATGGCCATAAAATGACACAGACTTTAATAGCCATGTCATGAAACTCCCCCTCTCAAAGCAGGAAGGAAAATCCGCTTGTAAAAGTGAAATATGTCCCTAGGGATGTTTATAGGGCTGGATTTCTAGAGGAGATCAGATGTCATCAGACTCACCTTTCAGTCCAACTCAACCAGTCAAAGCACATATTAAGCACATATTAAACATGTGAAGATACATAAATATATTATATTATATTATATTATATTATATTATATTATATTATATTATATTATATTATATTATATTATATTATATTATATTATATTATATTATATTATATTATATTATATTATGTATATTATATTATATTATTTTATTTTTTGTTTTTAACATAGACCACTATTTCCTGACATCGCACACTCCCTCAACACGCTACAATAATACACACAAGACCACAAATACCACACGCTAGATCACATACGCCATCAAGCCTCTGCAGTTTTTGGTTTGTATAACATGTTTAAATAATGTATAGGATTACGTTTGAATGACGCAGAATATGTTATTGCAATATGGGAGATATTTTTAGTTACATTCTGATTGACATAAGTTTGTGTGATCGCTGTGCTTCACATGCATATTAATACAGCACAGATGTTAGCAGTAAGTATGCTTACATAAGCTACCTGTCCACAATAGTCATGTATGAAATGGAACAGTTGGATACATTTACAATAATAATAATTTAATACAAACTACTTCAAATACACACAGAAAGTCACAGTGAGCAAAGAGATTCTTTATGGATTTATCTGAAATGATGTTAAAATGTGACTAGAGCAACACTGTTGTGATGAACTAACACATTTTGGATCTCATTCATCCATCCATCCATCCATCTAAAATATACATATTTAAGAAAAAGATTTAATTTGACAAATAACTACGGTGGGCATATGATAGAATTAAGCCATTTTTAAGTCAATTACAATTTTGGGAAATTATGCATAATAAAAATATTAAGTTCATGTCAAATTTACCATGATTTTTCATTGTTTTGTTCTTACAGCACATGTTTTTTAGGGACAATGTTGACTCCTTGGTAAGCAAGTACTGTACATTAACTTGACATTCACAATAAATATTTAAAAATGTTATAATTTTCAGTTTTTATTATTTATTTATTGTTCAGATTTTTTTTTAGTTTAACATGGCCTTCATATGAAAAATACAATAGTTCTATCTTTAAGGTTTATTGAAAATCAACATAAGAGACACCTGCATGTACAAGAATCTAAAACCCTTAACCATGGCAAAATCAGAGAATATTGATTACAGTAGGGCATACAACTGAAAAAACAAACAAAAAAAAAAAACATGACCAAAACACAACACATGGCCTTGTACCCTCACATTTCTAGCACTTGTTAAAACATTATTTCTCGCTGCCTCCGTGCAGTAGTTTACTATGTGTAAGTTTGTATTGCTGAGAAATAATTTCAATTTGAATGTGCTTTCAAACCTAAAGATGGAGCGATAAAAACCCATTACAGTCAGACAGGTTAATGGTATATGAGAACATGTTTGTGTTCACTGCATTGTTTTATAAAACCTGCCAGGAATCTGCTTACAGTGTATTGCAGTGCAGTGAACAAACAATTGAGTTCTACGCACACAAGCATAGTGAATTCAGTGGTATATTAAAGCCATCCAAAAGAACGATTACGAAATGAAAGCTTAAGACCTGCTAGTATAACACAGTAACTTCAACAATAGCTATGTGCTCTTCTCGCTACATTTCTCTGCTGGCAGAATATCTCTTTGATAGATATATATTGTTTTATTCCCTCTTCCTTTCTCCCTCTGTCTCTCTATCGGTAGAATATGAGGTATAATTTGATATAGAGAGTTATAGATATTGTCAATCTCCGGAAGATTTTCCTTCCTTCAGAGTTTAGATCCAGCACAGCAATATCACACATGGTTTTCAAATATAAACCCCTTGATTCAGAGGTGTTTCACCTGGATTCGTGTACCCAACATATTTCATTATGAATTTAGCAACTTGAAAACAAAAAAAGTCAATTATTGGTGTATATTTCATGCTGTTTCTGCCGGTTTCATGTGAACCTCCTAAAAGCATCTGTAAAACCATTACCTCATCTTTGTGCCTGTGTATATGAATATGTTTATGCATTTGAGGGCTCTTCTTTTAAAAAGCCCATTTTAAAACTACGCCACAGGGGATGCGCCTTCAGAGACATAATGACCGTCAGTTTCCCTACAGACATTTGAGATCTTTGAATGAGAAACTGTTTGATATATCAGTGTGGGATTGTATAATTATATAGATAAACTGGCTCCTGAAGGCTGTGTTTTGTGTTGGCATATCAAAAACTTATCATCATCATCATCATCATCATAATGACTCCCAGCAATTACAGTAATGTGTTTTGATATGTTATTCAGAATTTAAATAAGAAAGCCTTTTAAATTCTAATTCCCAAATGTGAAATTAACTTTAATAGACCTTATTCAGGGTAGCGCCATATTTAATCTTGGGCAGGAATGAAAACGAGGCTGTGAGGGATAGAATTACAGTTTGTTTAATGAATTGTAATGTTGTTCATCAGCTGATGAAACTTGTTTATTATTTTAAACCAAATATCAACAATATATGAAAAGTTGGTCAGTATTTATTTTTATAAAGTTATATGAGTGGAGAAATTCAGCTTTGTCTAACCCAAGTCTGTACATGAAGAAATTGCAATTAATGCCAATCCATGTTATTTTAGTGTTTTTTTTTTTTGTGCTTTTGTTTATGTTATTAGAATGGTTCATTTTGATGTTTTTGTTTGGGTTTTGGTGGGTGAGAGCCCAAGACAGAGAGTTTCTGGAGACTAAGTGAGCTGTCTTGGTAAATCCAGCAAACACCATGAAGATATCATTAACATACTGAGCAATTAACAGCATCTCCTGTGGCTAGTAATGTGCAGAATACAAATCTTTTTCCTCCCATCCTGATGACTTCTGATGAATCAAGCCCCATCCTCTTGATTTTTTTGTGGTCTCACGATACAGGAAATCTCATTCCGATTACACAAATATTTGCATTTGGCATTTACAGCTGATTTGGGCGGCACTCCCTCTGAGCTACGCAATGTTTTCCTCACAAATGGAAGGTTTTCTATCTGTAATGACTGAGTAATATAATTCACCCTACTGAGAGGATCCAACACTCGCAATATTTACATCTTGACATTTCAATCAGCTAACTTTGATAAGTTGGTATTAAAACAAGCAGAGAGGAAAACACAGAAACTGCGACTGCTTTTGTTTAGCTTTGGGCAGGATATAAACCTGGAGATATAAAATGAAGAGTATTAAGTATATGTTTTATTTAATATTATTACATAAATATTTAAAAAGTTACATATTTATTAATGAAAAATTAAATAATTACCTGCCTGGCTATAAATAGATTGATAGATTTTTTTTCTGTATTTTTGATCAAATAAATACAGCCTTGATGAGCACAAGAAACTTCGGTAAAAAATATTAAAAATCTTACTGATCCCAAACTTTTGAATGGTAGTGTGTGTGTGTATATATATTTATATATATATATATATATATATATATATATATAATATATATATATATATATATATTAGTATGCTACAAATATTGTTGACTCCTTGTCAAATTGCCTTAGTTCCTCTTTTGTTAGTTTCCTTTGGATAAAAGCATCTGCTGAATCAATAAAGGTACATTAAATAATAAGATAATATATTTTTTAATAATATATGTTTAATATATAATATAATACTATCTATAAATGATACATACATACATGCATACATACACATATGTATACATACATAGGAAATAGCCAAACAGAAAATTAGTGAAATACTTAATTGAAATACAGAAATGAAAACCCAGGACAAGAGAGAGGGAGAGGAAGGAGAAAGTGGAAGGTGAGAAAGCAAGAAATGAAGAGAAAGCGGGAATAAAGAAACATAACTCCCCTAGGACAAACACACACTCCCAGACCCCCGACCCGAACTCCTCCCGGGCGCTGTATGACAGTGTGTGTGTGAGAACAACGCCTCTGTTCAAATCTTCAGGGGCCATATTGTGGAATCCCATCATGTTGGGAACACAGAAATGGAATGCCCTGTCACTGCAGTTAGTGAGATGCATGATGAGAAAGAATATGGTTGAAAGAATCGTTTCTCAGCTGAGAGGTCGATCTCTCGAGACGGTTGACATTTACACATTTCACACACATACACACAGCACAGGCTGTTGACCAGCAGCGTCAACCCCCATTTTGACCCAGTCAGGATGGATTAATCTGATGTGAGGTAATGTGTGCGGAGATTGAATTGATTGGCTGTTTCTCCCTGCGCTGCCCATCCACTGAAGGACAGAGCCATTCCAAAAGCAACATAAAGCATGCTCTGTTCTGAAGGATATTTCATTCTGGCACTCACAAGAATTTCCTCTTCCAACTAGCTAAAGGTCATTCCATTCGAACACTGTTGTAACATCTGATCATGTTGGTTGGTTCATTTTAGTCCTGTACATCACAGTGGTTCCATTGCTTAGCCTGTCGCTTATGTACTATTGCTGGTCAAGGTCTGTTCAGACAAGGTCTGATGCAATTAAATGACATAAAAGTACAGAAAAAAATCTGTCCTGAAACTATTCACACCAAGTCCAATTCAGAATTTTTGCACAATGCAAAAATCTATTTATTTAATCAATATTTATGTCTTGCTTTCAAGGAACAGAATCCTATATTTTATGCAATATGTGTTGAAATAAGTGAACCATATATATATATATATATATATATATATATATATATATATATATATTTTTTTTTTTTTTTTTTTTTCTTGTTTTAAAAGTTAATGAATGTTATTTAAGATTTATTTACCTTTTTTTAAGATAGTCTTTGAAACCATTTTGCAACTTAAATTTGCATCTAAATCTTGAATTTTAAAAAATTACTGGTAATCAATACTAAAATAATATTTAAATCTATATATTTATTTATTTATTTAGCTAGCTAATGTTAACTTGCAGTGTTATTCTCTTACTGAATTAATTGCTCAGCATTCGAGCAAACATAACTTCTGAATAAAAAAGTTGCAGTCTAATATTTCACAAACGATGTGAAGAAGTTAATGTTTTGTGTAAAATGTTATTATTGTTGCAAATAGGCCTTTACTTGTATGCCAATGCACTTGTCTATCCTGCATGTTTATTATTAGTTATAGGGGAACTCCAGCAACAGAATTATGATGTCATGGTGTACATATCCAAAACCTTCAAATAAATTGACTGGAACAAACAGCTGGCTTTAGAAAACTGCTGTTTTTGTTTTTTGTTTTTCTTGAAAACTAAAGCCAAAAACTAAAGCACAACTTGCTTTCATGACCAATAAATCTGGAACAAGCAAGTGAGATTTGGAATAGAGGGCTCAGTACAGATTTAGAGGTTTTATTTTGGGCAATATTAAAAAAAGCTCCCCAAAGCTGCAGTATCGATCTATGTGCAAGTCCACATAACAGTCCCTGTACTAAAAGTCCCTCCACAAACAGGGATCAGAAACTTTATACCACCTAACAGTTAGAAGAGTATCCCCCATAAACTCGGCGGCTGATGCTAAACCCGCTCCAGCCATTAAGGGGCATGTTCAAAAGCTCAGACTAAATTTCAGCTGAAGCCTCTGGTGTTTGTAGGGTGAAAGCCACTAAGCTGTACTGATCCACAATAAACTGTTTTGAATGCTTCAGACAAGGTGGGTGGATTGAGAAAGATCAAGAGCGATCTTTAAAAAAATGAATTCAGACGTTTGTTTTTCACTCATTAGCGGCATTTTCTCTTTTCTCTAATAGAACTCTGTGTTTTTCTGCCTTGCAGTTTCAGTTTTAACGTTTCAAAGGCATGTCTACAAATTTCAAACACTCGAAAAGAGAAAAACACTTTTCATTGACGTGATATTGAGATAGAGAGATGGTGAAGATCTCTGCTAGAATTTCAATCATTTTGAAGGCCTAGCAAGTAGCCGACGGGCACCCAGAGCGGTTCTGTTATTAATTTTTTGGTTATGTCTTCTTTTCATCTCTGTGACCCTCAGAGCTTTAATTAAAGTTCTCAAAAAATACTAGGCAAAGCTTGTATGTTTCCTGCATAAGAAAAACAGGACTAGATTCTTTGGACAGACTAAAGTATTGCTATAAAAATAGCTAGAAATTATGGTTACTTAACTTTTTAATTTATTTCAGTTAGTTAAATTAAGAATAACACAATAACAAATTAGTGCATGCCCCCTGACCTGTATGCAAAATTACTGTTAAAAATATTTTTGTAACGTAAGATTTTTGGAGTGTTTCAGTCTTTCTACTTCAACATGTCATGTTTAATTCAGTGTGTTTCTTGCCATTTCTTTGTAATGAATTGTGAAATTTACTACTAATTTCTGAGTGAAAATTGTTTCTACATCATGTTTTAGTGTACTAAAACGATACAACTACTTTTAACTTACAAAACATCATAAAACATTTTGCTTATGGTGGAAGATACTAAAAAACATTGAAAAAACAAAAAAAAATTATGAAATAAAATGAAAAAATTTAATAAAATGTGATTAAATTGAAATAACAATTTAATTACAATGACAACTTAAACTATATTTATTATTTTATTTAATGAATGACTACATTTTTTACTTAATTTATTTAAATAATCTTGTGAAAAGTTATTGATTAACACTGTAACTCTAAATATTGCATAAAACTAAGCTGTACCTAGCATAAAAGGAGGACAAATGTGCACGCAGTAACAGACTATGGTGAAATGACTGACTGCAGGTGTGCCTGTGTAAATGAGATGCTGACTGCAATGTCATTCAGAGACAAATGTTCTTATGAAATGTTTGTGTGTGTGTGTTTTGTTGCAGTGCATGTGAAGGCTGGCACATGTGAGGTGATTGCAGCCCACCGCTGCTGTAACAGAAATAAGATTGAGGAGCGATCACAGACGGTTAAGTGTTCCTGCTTCCCAGGACAAGTCGCTGGAACAACAAGAGCTGCACCCTCCTGTGTGGATGGTAAAATGGACCTTCAATTCATTTCAATTCCTATTTCCATGTATTTAGTGTTTAGATGAACTGTAATGTTTCGCAAATCCGCCCCTATATACACAAGGTTAAAGGGTTAAATGAGAAATTGTGTCCTGCATTTTTTCATTCTTTTACTCCACCTCTCTCTTTTTCTCTCATTCTCTGTCTTTCGTTCTCTTTGTCTCCCTCAGCTGTCTGGCTGTTTCATTTAATATTGTGTCAACACTGTCCACTTGACAGAGAAATCGATCTTTATCTTATTTTGCCTGACTGTAAGCTCAGGAAAAAATAGCTCAAGTGTCTCTACACACAGCGCTCTGCGTGAGAGGAAATGTCAAATAAGCCATGTTTCACCCCATCTCATGCTTCATTCTTTCTCTCTGTATCATCTCAAATAGCTCCTCATCTTTGCTCCTGAGCTGCTCCATAATCCTCTGTATTTAAAGGCGTCATATCATTTTTTTCCCATCTTATTTCTTACTCTAGAGTCCACTTACAATTTTAACTGAGATACTAAAACACTCTTAATTGTAGGGCTTAGATTTTAATGGAATTAATTACATTAATTATAATTAATTACTGATGGGTGAAAGATAGACGCCTTTGGTTGTTGTATCACATCTTGCATTGTAATTGGCAGATTTTTAAGATGTCGTGTTTATAGTTGAAAGAGTACAACTTTCAGAAATGCATTCAGTTACGTTCCATCCAGCTGTTTTTGAGCACAAGTACGCTTCCTGTTTAAGTACTTATTCTGTACTGCCTGCTCTCGATAAGATTTGGTGAAGCGTATTGCCTTTAGTAGTGTACATGTCAGGGAGCATGATTAAATACATACATTTTTTATAAATAAGTGCACTTAATTAACAAGTTAAATCAACAGCCCTAGTAATTTAGTTGTTCATGCTAATTTTCCACCCTTTATTCAACCCCCAGAAATTAGCAGGCTGCATTTGCTATGACCTCTTTTACAATTGGCTAACATATTTCTTTGCAAAGCCTGCACTACATTGTGAAAAACTTTTCTGCACTGAAATCATTTAGGGACCTATACATTTCTAACAGTGAGTTTCTTTGAAAGGAAGTGCAGAGTTGTAGGTGCTACACCCATCTAGAAACAATGCAAAGTTTGCCTGATTTGTTTCCTTACATTCCATGATATGACCCCTACTTCTTTTAAGTGAGTATGTCTGTTTGTACTGACTTTAGTGTACTTGTTCATGTTCCCTGTGATGTGTGTGTAGCGTCTATAGTAGCTCAGAAGTGGTGGTGTCAGATGCAGCCGTGTTTGGATAGTGAGGAGTGTAAAGTCCTACCTGACCTCACAGGCTGGAGCTGCAGCACAGGAAACAAGGTTAAGACCACCAAGGTTAGTATACACTCCCACACATACACGCACATACACCTCAAAACACCCACCTTTTGGCCTGTGGGATGCCGTAACTTTCAAAGCTGTCAGGGTCATTCACACTCCAAGTGCAATAGTCTAAGTCCAGCATAGAACACATGTAATATAAAATGTGTCTCTCAGTATTTAAAATGTGGTCTAGATAGGCAGCACACTAGATTTTGGAACAAAGCCTGTCTCTCTTTCTCTCAGTGACCTAATTCCTCTTGTTGTGAACATGCTCCGTACCATACCTTAGGAGTTCATGTGGAGAGAGTCTGAAGTTTGTTGGAACTGACATCAAACACAGTACAGCCTGATTTAGGAAAAAAAAGAAGAACAAAACAGAGAAACAGAGATAACCCCTTTTTATCCTGCCAATAAAGCTTCTTGAATTTTGACAGAGAGACAGAGACCGAGAAAGAGAGAGACAAGCACAGCAACAAACACACAAGCACTTATGTTATGAGTGACAGATGTGAAGTGACTGACTGAGACTGTTCTCAACAGGAAAAGTCAAATGCAGAACAAAGCAGTAAATAAAATG
Source organism: Cyprinus carpio (assembly GCF_018340385.1). Classification (NCBI taxonomy): domain Eukaryota; kingdom Metazoa; phylum Chordata; class Actinopteri; order Cypriniformes; family Cyprinidae; genus Cyprinus; species Cyprinus carpio. Next base: position 13,477,277 of record NC_056604.1, on the reverse strand, counting down.
AAGTGACCAGAAGACTTGATGTCAACATTTATTCTGATCTCTAGTCACAGGAGAGCAGGGTACTAAATTAACTCTTGCCAAGTGGAAAATTCAAGGAAAATTGTTTTTTACTTTAGGAACAAAAAATAAATGGTTTATATATATATTTTTTGTCAGTTCACCCTACACTTATAAATGTGACAGAAAGTTAATTTTGGACTTTGCTGAAGAGGAAGTATCCATGACTCAAATCAAATTATGCACACACAACTACATATATTATTATTATTATTACAATATTAACCAGTAGAATATGTATTTTCCATGCACTGCGGTTATAAATATTTAAACTTCCAATTAAAAGTTTTGGCAGATATAAAATTTCTAGACTTATTTAGCCTTTACTCTGTTTTATTGTAGAAAACAATACATGGAGATGTATCTGGAGAGTTTTCTTCCATTACTGTAAAAATGAGAGTCATGGTAATTTTAATTATTTTTTAAAGAGTTCTATAAAAAATATATTTTTAAAAAACCTAGAGGAGAGCAGAAGAGGAGGAGAAGAAAGAGTCTGGTTTGATCAATGACTGCTTAGCTATTCTGTGCCATCATACCTCTCATAACATAAAATGCACACATAACACTGATCCATATTTCATCATAGTGAATTCATGTGAACCTACATGTGTGTGATGAAGTGATTTTAAATGCACGTGGTGTTTCTTTAGATCTAGTGAAATCTTGTGAATTCTTGAAATTGTGTGTGTGTGTGTGTGTGTTTGTGTGTGTGTTAAAATGAGTTTATATATTATTTTAGACCATGCACACACACAGCCCTCTGTCGCATCTTTCTGTCTGATAAATGCACAACATTCTATCTGTCTCTCTCTGTAGGGAGATCTTGTTCCCATGTAGACAAAATCTGATCCAAAGCTTATTGTTAGTAGTGCCTGCTAACAAAAAATCATAAAGACTTGTCTCTCTTTTGGCTCGAGCAACGTCCTAATGTTCCAACAAATATCCAGAACACCTGCATAGCAACACCCAAACCACCAACTGAAAACAACCCAAAATACCCTATAGCTTCATGGTAGCACTCACATTTTCTTAAAAAAATATAATACAGCATGTATATTGTCTTTTTTATGAAAAACAAAAACGTTATTTACTTTATGAATAATTTTTACCTTTGAGAACATCCCCAGAGGTTTTATCAGGTCTTATAAAAGTACAGCTACATAAACCCACACAAACACATTAATTCTCATTATAGATGCAACTGTGCTCAGAATGAGACCTACAGCACTGAACCTTCAGCTCTTTAACTCAATCTGAAATGTTTTAATGTGATCTCACTTCTCTAAGTTTGTATTCAGTATTGGACCACATGCTGATCAAAACTTTTAACCAAGATTAATGTGATCTTACATGCAAATGATACATCACATTAAAAGAAACAGAAATCAAGAGAAAGAAGCTGGAGATCTTATATATTCCAAGGACCTAGAGTGCAGGTTTGTAAGAATATAAGAGAGTTGCTTTGATCAGGCTTGGACGTTTATAATGATTGATCAGCATGGTAACTGTTCATTCTATGCCAGCACACCTCTTGCAACATAAACCTTGCCAAAACTGAAAGAGACACCGGGAAGAGGAAAGAAAGAGGAAGACTGAGAGGGTGGATCAAGTATCGGGCATCGTGCCATGCCACTCTCCTCAGTCCTCACTCTGTGCCAACTTGGAAGGCATGGTGCCAAGTTCTAAATGAATGAGTTTGCTTGGGCGCCAACTGTTTCACCCACAGCTCCGGCGGACCATGCCCATCAGCGGCCAGGACAAGAAGTCTGTGCAGATAAATGTCAAGCATTAATGAAATCTGTACTAACAGAGATGGAGAACCAGACGACTTCTTCCTCTGCACAAAATGGGGACATATAGTTCATAGTGATTAATATTTGGGGGTTATTGGAGTCAGATGTGCTGGTAAACAAAGGTGCAGGAGTGTCAAATGGAAAAATACCCCAAATTGTCAAACCTAAACTCTTCCTTGTTCTCTATTTCAGGTGACCCGATAGTTCTACGCTCCAAGGAACCACCAGACCCAACGTACTGGGGACAAAAGTGCTGAAAGTGAAGACTAACTAGAGACCCCATTGAGCTTCATCTAACAGGATTGATCAGTATTAGTCATACGAAAATTACTTGCAATCAAAACATCTGAGGAACAGACTGAGCTCCAGAAATATATCCACCATAAACATTAGGACCATCCTGAAGTTAATGTTTCCTCCTCACTGGACCCCCTGGCCTTCCGGACGCTCAATCTTCTGGGTGTGGTTCCACAACCTCTGGAATGTGTTGGCTGGGGGGGGGGGGGTCTCGATGTACGTATGCAGTTGTTGTTGTTTTTTTTTGTTTGTTTGTTTTTTTTACAGAAGATGTTTGGATCATCTACACCAGTGCAGTCCAGTGGAGTTTAAGCTTATCAGCAACATGCTCTCCTTCCATATCCATCCCTGCGCTATCCGATCAGAAGATCCAATCATTTCTTGTGGAATCCTTTAAACAGCATTTAAACATGTAAAATCAATCTGGACCTTTAACGGACTCATCTTCTGTATATTGTTTGTTTCTAAATTAAAGCTTTTCAAGCCCACAGTCTGAAATAACAGATTAGATGTACCAGTATATGCTAGAAAATGTAAAAGTGTAAAAGATCAAAGTGTTATTCTCAAAACAAGCAGAATAAAGTTTAAAGGTTATCACTTTTATTATCAATGTTTTTATCCAGCCTGGTACTGCTATCGAGTACATGTGTCAGTATTATATACAATAATTAAAAATGTCGAAAATAATTTTTCTCTGTACTCTGATTTCAGAGGCTGCAAGCTAGTGAAACCTAATGGCTTGTTGTGCCACAAATAATATGATTTATTCAGTTTCCCTCCACTGATACACAGAAAAATAACATAATCAGCATTATATATGTATCGTGTTTTCTGACCTTTAAGCCTTAAGACAAAACTGCAGTCACTCCAAATGCACACCCTCATGTTTCAAAAGGAACTAAAATAACTCTTTGCAGTGTAAATATATGCTCTCTATGCACCACCTCTCTCTGTCCTTCCCTTTCTGACAACAAAATGGGATTTGTTTTTGTCTAATCGAATGCTCAGATCTGTTCAATGCACATGCTATTTAGCTTTGAGGAGAATGTTTGTGCATGTCATTAAGAGATTAGAGAAATTAAAAAATTCATTAATACTAACCACAACGTCAGCACAGACTGAGAGAGAGAGAGGTGCACAAAGAGAGATATTTGAAAGTGAAATGATGCATGGGCCGTGTATGGAGATGCATGCTGATATCGTAATACATGATATCATGAAACACACACCCAGAGGCGCACGTACACATACTGAAACTCACCGTAGCAGAAATCCCCCCCGCACAACAACAAGACTGTGAGTTTTAAAATTCAACGGAACATTGCGGAATAATAATAGGCGCAGCTCACTTCTAAAGCATCTGGGATTGTTGGGCTACCTTGAATCAGTAGGAATCTGGCAAAATACAAACAGGTGAACAAAGCTGCACACACATATTTTGTCAGGCGCTGCCACCGCACTGTCATTCTCTCATTCGCACACACCAGGAAATGACACGTCACCCTGGGATGTAGGTGTTGAGACTTGGTGCCGCTTATGCAAATACAACTTGCAGATTTAATGAAGTCTGACGGCAGTGGGAAAAGGCCAGGAGAGATACCATGCACACTCTGACAGCACAGACGAAAATAAAATGTGAGCTAGATGAATAAATAAGAAAGAAAGACGAGAAAGAACGGGGGAAAGAACCACTGTGCGAGTGTTGTGTGGCTGTGCGCATACATGTAGCAGGTACTGTATATTGTATGCATACTGTATATGAAAGTGCCTATGTACATAACACATTAATGCTAGGCGTTGCATGTATATGAATGTGATGAGAAGTGATAACTTTATGATAGATGAGCATAAAAAATATGTAATTCTGTAGGGGAGGCATATGCTTACCTGCAGCCATTTGCAAGATAGTTAGGACTATACAATTAGTTATGGTTCTTGTATCTGATTGGACAAGGGCCGTTCCAAGAATGCTTCTTTCTGCACTGTACATAGACTTTAGGAGTGAGTCATTAAATTATTCAGTCAACCGATTAATTCAAAACATTGATTCGTTCACTCTTAAAAATATCACCCTATATATCAGCATGGCTCTGATTATCTAAATCCAAACCACAGCCACGGTGATATTCAGAACTTTCACTCTGCTTGATTAATATGCACACGTGACCGTGACAACACAGAATTTTAATGCTTATTATTTTATAAATTATTACTTTTATTAATTATTAGATTACATTAATGCATTTAGCAGTTATAAACGTTTTGCTTTAAAGATGCAAATATTACAGAACAAATCAGCATAGAATTACAAGTGGGTAGAGGATAGCAGCTTAATCAAAAACATCTGTAGATTATAAATTAGCATTATCACCATCACACACACATAGATACAAAAACACGCAGATGAATGCATATTAATCATGCTTTATCTGGCTGGATTGTGTAAGTGTGGCTTCCACCATTCCGAAGTTTAACATCGGTGACCTACATAACTGTTTGCTGATAAAAACACATCATTCCTCATTATTTTCATATCAGCCAGGCAGATGAACAATAATAGAGGAAAGATTGGATAGAGATTGGAAATGTTGTCTTCATAGTTTTTCGAATAGAAATTTGCATCAAAACACTGTTCGGGGCTTTAATGCAGTTCGGCTAAATTAGGATGCATTAATAGCAACCTCCCATCACACAAACACAGTACACACACTAAATTGTGTGTGTGTGTGTGTGTGTGTGTGTGTGTTGAGAGTGAGAGAGAGAGAGAGAGAGAGAGAGAGAGAGAGAGAGAGAGAGAGAGAGAGTTTGTCACATACAGTATTCTGCAGCCTACAGCAATGTCTGAAAGGACATTCATTTTTCAAGTGTAGAAGAAATGGAAGGTTTCAGCCCCAAATTGCAAAGTGATGATAAATGTTTGTGACCTGCAGTTGGCTCTTAACATGCTCACAGAAGAGTCGTTCCCTCCAGAGGCCCGAGAGGCCTGTGGTGTTCAGAACAACAGAGACAAGCCAATAGGTGAATTGGGTGTATGCCACTGACAACAAGGATAAAAGAAACAGCAAGTAATATTGAGAAGAAATCTTTCTGTCTGCTCTTGGGTAGATCCCCTCTAGCATAATAATGTGAGAGGACACCAAGATCTTTCAAGAGCCAAACGCTGCACAGCTAAATCTAGCAGATCTTAATAATTCAGCTGGCATGATGGTAACATTTAACTGACCCCACTGTCATTCTGCTGTTCCAGATTCCACAAGACACCATTCTCTGTCAAAAAAAAAAAAAAAAGAAGTGTTTGTTGACATTAATTATTCAGTAATAGTAGTACTAAATCTAGTACTGCTATGATCTAAGAAAATGTTGTTATTTTTTTCTTTGAGGTCATACTCTGGTGAAAGCAGTAAAGCGTGTGGACTGGTTGGTTCAGGTTTTTCCTACATTGCGAGGACCTAATAACTGTACAAAGTTAGTAAAATCTGAAATTACGAGGACAATCCAACAGTCCTCACGAGGAAAAAGGCTTAATAAATATAGTAAATGTTCAAATGCAGTTAATTTATATAATCTAAAATATTAAAATGTGTTATTGAAGTAGTACATTTTAATAAAAAGTTATTTTTTTGTACTTACATTTCTGCTTGCAGTTACGGCACTTGTGTAAAATAAATAAATAAATCTTGCCAAAATATATTTTAAATATATGCTAAATATATGTTGCCAACAAAGTTCCACAGCTAGGAAATATATTTTTCAAATTGAAAATATATGGGTTTAAAACTTCCTTATATATTTCCTCTCATTTCTCTGTTCATATTATTATTTTTCTTTTTTTTATGAGTTAGTTTACTAAGTTTAATTTATGTCTCTGGAGATCCAGTCCTCCGTGATGCTGAAGGAACAAGTGTAAATATGTAGAAAAGTTAATGAAAAGTAGCTTGACTCTTTTAAAAAGGTCCCATTTGGTCTAAATTCTCATTTATGAGCATTTCTGGGGCTGTCATATGGTCAACTAAATATCCTATATAAGTTTTTTTTTTTTTTTTTTTTTTGAGGAAAATCCATGCTGAGAATGTTGTTGATTCAGTGACAGACATAAAATATTAACTGCACAAGAAGCTTAAAATGGCAAGCCTAAAATAAACAGCCCCTGTCTGAGTCACATCTACAGGTTTATAGGCCAGACTGCTGCTGGCACAGATGAAGCTTCCCCTCACTCATCTTTAAGTAGAATCTGTACCCAGATTGCTTGACGTTTCCCGAAAATGTGCCAGTGGCATCCAGAAAATAGTTCAGTGTGTGAGGGTTTGTAGATTCTGATGCTCTAATTTGTTCCTATAGGACTAGCTGAGCTAATACGACTCCTGTGGTCAAATTCCTTCAGATGCTGCCAACAGTCTGCACCGCTGTGATCCAGTGATCTCCAGAGCTGGAGTTTAATACTGTGGTCTAATTGCTTAATTAATACTGTGGTTTACGCTGGACTTTATGCTATGATGTTGTTGCACTTTTAAGTTTTATGATGCATCAAATGTAGTTCAGTGGTGCATTTTAGCCTGTAGTTTAATGTGCTCTAATTTATTCATGCAGTCCATTGCTCCAGTGTAACCATGCAGCGTAATGTTATAGAATTATCACATTTGCCCTATGCTAACACATTTACACACCCTATTTAAATTTGTTGTGATTATCAGATACCAGGACACTAGTGCCATTTAGCATCACACAGTCCAGTGTGTGTGTGTGTGTGTGTGTGTGTGTGTGTGTGTGTGTGTGTGTGTGTGTGTGTGTGTGTGTGTGTGTGTGTGTGTGGACAGATGGCCCCGTCACAGAGCCATTAGCACTGAAGAGGATGAGTACAGAGCAACAACAGATGAACAGAATGAGTGAAAGAGAGATAAAAATGAAAAACAATGAGAGGATGAGAGAGATACATGAGTTTTATGAGTGTGTCATATGGTTTAAACTTTGAAAGTCTCTGAAATGGTTAATTTAGTCCAGGGTTGTGGAGTTTGGTGAAATACTTCAGTTTTCATCTTTTTGCATACCCAAAGCTCGTATGAATGCTTTATGGTTTATGGAAAGTGTTTTAAAAGTGGCGTCTGCAGGTATCTGAAAAGTTCAGAGGGCGGGAGAAAACTGTTACTACTAATAATAATTCACATTTTCAGAACGTGTCATTATTGGGGTTTCATTCTGCTTTTAAAACACTGGCCAGAAATATATATATATATATATATATATATATATATATATACTGTATATAAATATATATATATATTTATAAATGGGGTTTCACACATGAAAAAATAGCTGTATATTTATATTTTAGGAAGGGGGTCCTTCGCAGGGGGATCATCATATTTGGTGGTTCTTTGCATAAAAAAGTAGGAAACCCCTTGGTTCATAAATATTAATTTTCAGTAATTAGAGGCACATCAATTGGTTAAACCCCAATTCAGGCTTGACTAAACAGTGTTTACAGCAGAGATAACAAGTACATTCTTAATGATATACATGTACGTACAATATGTAATGTGTATGATAATTCTCCATGCAGATCATGTTGACAGATGTCACACTGGCCAGAAGGTTTTGACAAAATGGCTTATGTGGGTGTGCTTGAGTGTGTTTTGCAGAATTAAGCAATGCTGAACACTCATCACCCACAACCATTCGGTTCTGATCCAGAACCACATTGACTAAGATGATCCAACCATTGGCAAAGAAGCTTGCAGTTAGAACCTCTATTATTTCTTGTGAGGCAGAGAGCAAACGAACACAGAGGGATTTGCGGTGAGAAACTAACAGGAGGCTTTTATTTTAAATGAAATAACAAGGGTTTACAGTGTCCATGGGGAAGTGAAGGTCAGGCTGTGCAGGGGGCGGTTAGGTCCAGAGGAACAGGACCAGGCGGTCATTGTCTCTGTAGGGGTCCTGCTAGGTCATACCCTTCCTGGACCTTGAGGATACCTTGGTGATACACGTGGGAGACCCGTGTCCTTATAGAGAGACGTGTGGGAGCCTTTATGGCAGTAGTGATGAGGCTCTAATAAGTTCAGGTGTGCCCCATCATACACAGAAACAGTCCCCTCTTAGCCACCTGCTCCTGTGAATCTTCTGACACTATGATGATATGAGGGGAGGCAGAATTTTTGTTGTATTTATGTTGATTTATACACTGCAAAACATAAAAAAAAAAAAAAACTGCTAAAAAATATCCTTTACATTTATCTGGGAGGCAAAATTGCTAATATGATATGATATAATATAATATAATATAATATAATATAATATAATATAATATAATATAATATAATATAATATAATATAATATAAATTTCTTTTAGAGAATAAATCTGAAATATTTTTTTTTACCCCATTGGAATTTTTTTTTCTTAATTGACATCTGTTATAAACATTAGCTGTGCTTTCTCTGTAAATAAATAAATAAAATAATGTTAAAAATAAAATTATATTTGATAATTAAAAACAATCAACTGTTACTGGTATATTTATGTTAATAAGATTGATAATAATAACAATAATAATAAAATCAACAACAACAATAATACAATTATTATTATTATTATTATTATTATTATTATTATATAGTTACTAATTAATCACCAGAAATAAATATTTATTGCAAACACAGTTGTGCATTCTCTCTAAATACAGATAAAACTAATATTGGATAATTGTTGTATATAACAACAACAACAACAACAACAACAACAACAACAGTAACAACAATAATAATAATAATTGCTATGAGAAAAAAAAGAGAATGCTATGTTTGCATTAAATATCTATTGTTGGTGCTTAATTAGTAATTATATAAAAATAATTTTATTATTGTTGTTGTCATTGTTATTGTTGTTGTTATATACCACTAACAGTTATCAATTAATTGTTTTCAATTATCAAATATCAGTTTTATCAGTATTTAGAAAGAATGCACATCTGTGTTTGCAATAAATACTTATTTCCAGGTGATTAATTAGTATTTATATAATAATAATAATAATAATAATAATAATAATAATAATAATTTTATGTATAAAAAATGTAAAAAAAAATGTATAATTAATCATTGAAAACAATTAGCTGTTATTATTATTATTATTATTAATGCTGTCTGAGGTTAAAGGGTCAGATAGAAATGGTACAAAAATCTAATTTATATTTTGACATCTGTGCAACTTGTTCTTGTTCATCATGTCAGCATTTGGTTATAAACTAAAACCTTCCATTTAGATGCATTGCAGAATTCACCTGATTTACCCAAAGTTGCAAAAAGACTATTTTCAGTTCTCTTTTTCCTCTTCCTGTTGTGAAAGCCTGTGACCTGTATTTGGGAGAGAAGCAGAAAAAAGTGAGTCCCATGGTGCTGGTGCTTAATTAGTAAGCCAGAGCAGTGTGAAAAAAAAAAAAAAAAAACCTGAGAACAGAGGATGGAGACAGCAAGACAAATGGCTTGAGAACAGAATGATAAAATGGCAGCAATTATATCAGTGTTCACTGGCTGTACGGATCCTCTAAACACATTTATTCTCCAGTTCTGGAATTTTGTGAAGAATACACACTGAGAACACAAGAAAAAGGGACTATTTCATAGCTGGCCATGACAGCAACAGCACACCAAATGTGCCTACCATCAGAAAAGAGAGAGAGAGAGAGAGAGAGAGAGAGAGAGAGGACTAAACCAACTGGAAGTCATTTGTTTTCAATGAGAATTGACTATCTATCTATCTATCTATCTATCTAACTATTTATTTATTGCAGCAAATAAGCATATTAGAATGATTTTTGAAGGATCATTTGACACTTAGGACAGGTGTAATGATTGCCATCACAGGAATAAATTACATTTTAAAATATATTCAAATAGTTATTTTAATGTACATTAATATTTAATAAAATGACAGTTTATACAGCATTTTTGATCAAATAAATAGAGCCTTGGTGAGTATAAGAGACTTCAACATCTTACCAACCCCAAACTTCTAAACAGTAATGCTAAGCTAAGTCTTAAAAAAAAGATGTCCATGAAGAGGTTTATGTCACAGTGAATGATTTCACTGTTCTGTGTGATCTATCTCTGCTCACATACAGTGATTTTATAAAAAATGATGCACTGAAAACCATGTCAGAAATACTTTGATAACCATTCATCTTGTTCATGATATGATGCATTATGCACTGCTGCGACATATAAACAAACACTATCCCATACAGCATGTCAATTTTTACTGTAGCAGCACGAGAACTGATTCCTTGTCAATATAGAATGACATTTTCATGTTTTCAAAATCTATGGTCAGTAACACAGCTCACCAATCCAGCAGTGTAAGCATACAGCACAGTGACCTGATGACCCCAGCGATGAAACTGCACTCATGTGAAAGGGGAACAAAGTCTGTATATACTCAATGCAAGTATATATTTATTAAGCATATTTTATTAAGGACACCCACTGTGAGGTAAACGATGCAGAGCAGTTCAAAGCATGGTTTAAAAGACCCATCTTTCCTCCACTTCCAACTGAAACACCCCACAGAGTGCTGCTGAGAGACACTGCAGTGAGAAGAAGAAACTGCAGCACAGTAATTTCATTTCTATTTTATCAGCAGTATAAAATGATGCAGCCTCTAATGGCTTATAGCCCATCAAATTAATGTATGTCATAAAGCTGCATTCACTGAAGGATTTGGGCTAAAACTGACAGTAACAGCTGCAGTAATTGTACCACGAGTGAACATTGCCCTTCACTCTCCTTAATAAAACCGAAAATTGCCAATTTTTGAAACATCTATTTGAACATGACTCAATGAATGGAAACTGGCGTAGGGAATTAGTTCTACAATAATTTACTTTGGCACAAGCATAATAATATGCATGTTCCAATTTTTTTAAAAGACAACTTTAATAGTGCCATTTAAACTGAGCTCTTAAAGGTAATTTATACAGTGAAAAAGCTTAACTTGGTGTTCTGTTTCTTAATGTTTAACAATAGCCTTAAATTGACTAGCTGACTATGAAACAAGTTATCTAGCTTATTTCCCCTTAATACATTGATTGTTGCGATAAAACGAAACAGATCTTTTTTGTATTTGTTACATTGCATGATACATAGATTGGGGACTTGCTTAAGAAGAAGAAGAAACTGGTTACTGAATAATGCATAATAACATAACATGTATTTCAAAAAAATAGTTAGAATTTTCAGTTCAAGCCAACTTGGTAAGCCTCATATCGAAAAGAGTTTTTAAAACAGGACACCCTTACCACTTTTGATTTCAGGGGAAATCAAGCAGCTGCTTACAGTTGTCTATGAATATTTAGATGGAATAAAGCCAACTTTCTGCTATTTCCAACAAACAACAACTACAGACTGAAAGAATTTAATTTTAAAAGTAGAGTTGTTGAGAGAAGTAAGGAATTCGGATAATTATACATATGCAGAAATTGTGTATCTGATTTGAACTTCTGTGGCTAGAGTAATACATAAAAATAAAGTGTGACCACGATTTTGACTGTTTAATCATTATTTGCATTGATTGGCCCTTGAAAACTTATGTTTTTCTTTCAGGTGATCAATTGTTTTGTGTGGATGTATTCACGTTCATTATATTTATTCAAATCATTTATTTTACCATTGTGAATAAGCAAAGGGTTGCTTCACAACAATTTGAAAGTTCCATGTGACTGGCACTAGGGAGTGAAATGTGACATTCACACTGTATGACGAGGTTGAAGATAGTGGAAAAACAGCTTTAGAGAAAGTATTATAACTCCCCCAAATAATTTTAAAGCACAAAAAAACATCAAAGCTCAATTGTGATATTTATGACTCCTAAGAAACACATTTTCCAGATGGTCTCCGGTTCATTAAAAGGCCTAAATCATCTATGTGACAGCTGTGGGAAATAACTCAAGTGCTGAGTTTTACTTGACGTTTTGAAAGATACGATTCATTTATAGGTGCCTCCCCCCAACCCCACCCAGCATTCATCCACCTTTCTATCAGACTCTATCTCTCCTTGTGTGTTTGATGGAAGGTGAAACTATCAGTCAGCGGCCGTGCCGATCAATCGCTTCGATCGAGCAGCCGCAGTCAGGCCTATTCATCACCTCAACCCTGTTTTTTCCTTCCATTTTATCTCTCCTTCCCTTCATTCTCCATCTCTCTGCTCCTCTGGGGATAGTTGTGCAGGTGTTTGACCCTTGTGAAACCAGAATAAAAGCTACTTATTCTCTCTCTGTCTGGATGTGAGCGGAATGGTTGTGAGGATGCATGTCAGGTGTCACAAGGAAGCTGGCAGACATGTTGGCACAAGTTACTGATGTCTGTCCTCTGTGTGTCCCGAAGGCAAGATAACCTGTTCGGGATGCTGTAACTTGTCATGAGTTTTGCGAGCAGGGCAGGTGTCCTCTTTCAGGGTTGAAGCCATCCATCTCACTTAAGCACGCACGCACACACACAGAGAGGTTCTGCTGATGGTTGTGGTCGGAGTTGGTGAACTGTGCAGAGATTCATCCAGCATAACCCTGCTGATTTCAGAGCTTTTCTGAATTAATGCCACCACCCCCTCATGCCTGCACGCTTTGAGCATCTTGCACTCAGGTAATTTTACAGTTGCTTGCAAATTGAGGACCGATCAGCATCAAACTGCAGTTAATGGCATTAACTAGAACTAGAGATTTATATGCAAGCCAGGCTTTCTGGAGCTTAGCAGACTAGTTTTGCTCGCTCGTTCGGATTTGCCGTTTAACTCATATCTCAAAGACAATGCTCTTTTTCCCCTTGTCTGGCAGTTTGAGAACTACTAATCACTTTACATTACATCCTCATTAGAAACTCCCCAAATGAAGCAAATTTGCATACTTTGAAAAATCCACTTGTAAGTAAATTGCATGCATGTATTCAGGCATATTTCTTGCAATTAATGCTATCTGCAATGCATAGCTGTCCACAATTATGAACACAGATGTGTTAACCAGGAGTTAAATTGAGTTTTATATATATATATATATATATATATATATATATATATATATATATATATATAATTATCACATTTTAATAAATTCAAATTATTACATTTAAGTTCTATGGTGGCAAAGCTGAATTTTCAGCAGATCCCTCGGAAATCATTCTAATATGCTGATTTGGGGCTCAAGAAACATTTCTTATTATTATCAATGTTGAAAACAGTTGTGCTGCTTAATATTTTTGTGCAAAACATGCTAAATGTTTTTTTTTACAGGATTTTTGATGAATAGAAAGTTCAAAAGGACAGAATTTATTTCAAATAGAAACCTTTTGAAAACATTTATTTTTCTTTTGATCAATTTAATGTGTTCCCTAATACACTATTCTAAACTGTAATTATAAAACTATAAAAAGAATAATTATTCTTTTGCCTGCTCTTAATGAACAACATGCTTAAGTTTACACTTGTCGTGTTCAAATCACCTTTTGTGGAGGATGTCATTAAGTTTTAGGCTGAAAAAGCGTTAGGCAGTAGCTTTAAATCCTGTGGCTCCAAGGAAGGGTTAAATTTGCGACAGAAGAGCTTTTCATTTTTGTCAACCCACCCTGTTGTTCATCTGTCACATCCAGGAGTGCTGCAATAGTAATAACTATTATTTTATTAGAGCAATTATGGTTAAATCAGTGAGTATTAATCTCAAGGTTGTTTAACTGGAGGGTCAGAGAGTCTCAGGTTTTAATAAAATAAAGGAGACGAGGCTGAATGGTTAACAGCCTTCATAAATACTACAGAAGCAGCGTAGACCCTAGTATTTAATAAATGGTCTACTAACTTCACAGAACTCTCTCTGCTTTATCTCTTCATTTAAATAGGAAGCTAAACCCTAAGGGCCCCTCTCTTGCTTGCTCTTTAATTTCACTCATCCCTTTTTTTAATCAGTTTTATTTTATCTTTGGAAAGTTATTTTAATATGTCTACATATTATTTCTTTCTCAGCAAGAATGTGTGACATCAATTATTCAATGACGACAGAACTGTAAAATAGGTTAACGTTCATTACCAGCTCATTTCATCTAAAAAGATTAGATTAAAACAAAAGCAAGGATGGAAATGTGTAGATTTGGACAGACAGGCCTTGTTCATTTGCGAACGCTAAAACACCTGTTTATGCTGAGACGAGAATGAACGGGGCAGCTCTGACCACCTGACTTCATTAGGTGCTATATTTCTGGAACACGTTTAAAAGTTCCCTTAGCCTTCTGGCATTTTAGACAGCTAGGTTAGTGTACCTGCTAATTAGCGTGCTGGTTAAGTTGATCCGTGAAAGCTGAGGTTCATGTTGCCATGGTGCGTGTAATCTGTAAAGTGAGTTTTGCCACGGCAGTCTCAGGAAGTCATGCTTGCCCTTGCAGGGGTGGACGCAGTGGAGAATCAGACGCAAAGGCCAGGCTAATCACAAATGCTGGCACATGCTGAAGAAAGCACAGAGGAAATGGAGAAAGAGATGACTGTAACTGGAGGGTTAACACATCGACACTGAAGCACCTCTGATATCCCGCCGTCTGATAATTTACTGTGAGCTGTGTCTGGCTGGCTGATATACTGAGTGGAAGCATAATTCTGTCCGATCAGGCTGAAAAGCCATGGCTGACAGCTTATTGCTATTGGCCGATAGGGGATGTACATCACTCTCTTGCTTTCACTCCTTTACGCCAGAGTCTTGTGTTCTTTTCGCTCTATTGTTAGCTTTACCACAAAGGTAGTATACAATCATTCTGTCATTCTCAGTGTTTCTGTTATTGTCCATAAATGACTTCTCTGTCCACTTGCCCTCAGTGTTTTAATGACATTATAAACTCTCAGAGAAAAAAATAAAAATAAATAAAAAATAAAACTGTCACTGGGGCAGTACCCTTTCAAAAGATACTAATTTGCACAATGTAGGTACTAATATGTTCTGTTTATGTAGTAATATGTACCTTTAAAGTATTAATATGCATGTTTTAGGGGTAAATAAGGTACAAAAAAGAATCTTTTGAAAAGGTACCTCCCCAGTGACAGCTTTTTTTCAGAGAGTTTAATGCATTTTACACGTTTAATAAATGGGTTGATTTTAATTAAAGGCTCTCTCATTTTTTGATACTTTTGGAGCTTTAGTGTTGCCGACTTTACATTTAAATATTTTTCCACTTGTTTCTTAGTCGAACACCCAGATTGATGTGTGTGCTTTTGCCTGCTTTTTGTTGATTTTAATTAAAATAATCAAAACCGTAGCCATGTCATTATTTACTTTTGCTACTTTTCAAATGCTATTCATGGCTTTATTTTATTGTATAACCATTTTCCCAGACCAAGACTTTTAATCTTATAATATCAAAATCCTTCTAAACAAACAAACAAATAAATAAATAAATTGATTAAGGATTTTGATAATCTGATATTTATTAATTAATAATAATAAAAAAAACTAAAGATCTATATACAAAATAAAACCATTTAAATATTTATTGTGTAAAAATGAATGTTACAGTTATTGAATGTGTTTACCAAGTAAACAACAGCATCGGTGAAGAACTTTAAATGACGATAAAAAATAGATATCGCTTGTGAAATGAATTTTTTTTTTTTTGCGCACTAACTCCAATAAAGTTGCAATTGTGTTAAATTATAGAAAAAGTGTGAAAATCTAATTTAATTGTTTATTTAGGATACATAAATGTTAACTTTACAAATTACACATGCCCACATTACACACAATACTTAATTTGGATTAAATTAAATTAAATTAAATTAAATTAAATATATGTTCCAACATTAGATATTATTATGTGTTATAATTAAATATACAAAAACATATATTTCATGGAAATTTGTCTTGTACCAGAGAACACAGCAGCCAAATATATGCTACATACATACATATGATACATAATAATATTAAAAAACTATGCAATATAAAATGTAGGCTACACAGTATAAAATATACTTAAGTGAAATTTTTAACTGTCAGTTATTTGAGATGTGGTGGAAATTATGATATAGTGGCAATGTTCATGACTTTTAGCAAATAAAATGCAAGAAGTATCATCTAATGTATGTACATACACTGTTGAACATGGTTAACGAACACCTTAAACTGGTTAGAGTGTAAAGTGTGTTTAAAGTTCTAAAAGTAAAGCCCATTTTTCTAAAAGTCAGGACCAATAGTGCGCTGAAGTGCCCATAGTCCAAGAAACAACCAGATACCTGTATATGTCTCCATATTTTTGTGAGAATGCTCCATACATCAATAGCAGTTAGAGCAGAGGAACATCCTGCCTTTTCAATAAATGGATGCAAGCCAGAAATCCTGGGTTTGATACAGCGTCTATCAAACAGCTGCAAAAAATTGTTCATTTTCCAACCAATATCACAATATATAAACTATTTCCAAATCCTTGTCTGCTGAGTTGGCTGTGACTGCATGGAAACCCATTGCAGCTCATTTTAAAGGTGTAAGGCTGCACACATTGGAGTTTTATGACTACACTAATGGTTCTTGGCAGATAGGGCTGGCAGATGTTCATCAGACATTCACATTGAGATTAGTGCCGAATGCCCGTTAAGCACTTAAGATCTATTGATAATCTGAGCAACAGATATTTGACTAATGGAGTCTTAATACATGTTCTCTATCCACAGCGGCAGTTCAAATCTGTTGTAAACTCAAATTATTAAGTAATTTTCTAGAAGAAAAAGCGGATATGAGCATCCCAGTAATAACGAATGATGTTTAAACTACACCAGAGAGAAGATTGCTATTTCTACGAGAGAAAGTCTCTTTATATGTAGATGAACATGGACTGCTTGTGTCGTGGAGTGTTTATTTTATGATGTTTTGCCTTGTCTTTTAAATTGTGTTTTGCAAAGTCTTCAGAGTCAAATGTAGGCCCTAGGCAGAGAGCGAGAGAGAGGAATATGAATGGAATGTTTGTTAGTCAGTACGAGTTCTCTCCTCAGAGATCAGACATCATTTGAACGTGGTGCAGCAGTTCATTCATCATTAATTAGCAGAGCCGTGTGAAACAATGTTTCTCTGTATTACTTACCTGAGCAGATGCGAGTGTGTCTATCAATCTATGCCTAATTTACCTCAACGTGTTTTTGTTGTCAAAGAGTAAGTGATCAGACAAGCCTCTGTAAAGATTTTGTATTCCAATTATACATGCTTGGATGTTTATTTTCTTTTGAGTATGTTCATATTAACATGAACACCTGTACCCTTTCTATATGAATGGAGTGTTTGCTGTTGTGTGACAATCACAGTTTACCTATGTGTGTATGTGGTTCCAAAATTAAAGGGATCTGTAATGCAAAATAAAAAATTCTGTCATCACTTACTCACATTCATACGGAGCCCCTAAAGGTTCATTGTGGTGGAAAAAAATCAGAGTGAGTGAAAAAATTTGGGGTGTGAGGAAAAAAAAATATATATTTTTTTTTGCGTTCTCTCGCAAAACTTTTGCGTTCCCTCGAGAAACTTTGCGTTCCCTCGCAAAACTTTTGCGTTCTCTCTGAAAACTTTTGCATTCTCTCGCAAAGATATTTGCGTTCCCTCGCAAAACTTTTGCGTTCTCTCGCAAAATTATTTGCGTTCCCTCGCAAAAACATTTGTGTTTCTCTCGCAAAATTATTTGCGTTCCCTCGCAAAACTTTTGCGTTCTCTCGCAAAAACCAGCTGAGTTCGGACAAACACTTCCTGTTTTTTACTTTACAGCTTGTAGTGGTTTATACAGCTCCATAAGTTCACAATGGAGCGGTTCATAGAGTTTTGTTTTGAACTTGGAGAAATAGTCAGTGCATGCTTATTAGGGCACGGTTTTGGGACATACTAAAATGCTTAATGTAAAACACTGTGTGAGAGCCGTGGGAACGGAGCGAGGCCGGTGGCAGTACCTGCGCCATTCACCGGTAACGAGTTCCGCGAAGGAGAACCTGAAGGAGGGACTGATGACAGTGTTGGACGATAGAGGACCAGGCTCGGACTTTATTTTGTGTTTTGGTTCTGTTTGTGTGCGACAGTCGTCCAAGAGTAGGATATTTTATTATTAAAGTTTTGTTTCGCCGGTTCCCGCCTCATTCTTCCCGTGACTATAACGTTTGTTACACACTGGATGACTAAATTCAGTACACGGATTACACACCATATTATTAAAGTAGACAGACAAGCAGAATAGCCCAGAATATGAACGTAACCTGGTAAACTGCACTTTAAGCGTAGGCTATCCCTCATAGAAAGAAAGAGTTTTATTTTAAACTTGGGACTCAAGTTCAAATAGGCTACAGTCAGCTTTTGCCTATAGTTTAAGACATGGTTTTGGGACATTCTAAAACACTTGTGGATGTAGCTACTATAAAAGTGACATTGGATGCCCAATTCGGTAAGGCCTAATAAATACTATTAATGCTAATAAAATTGTAAATATTAATAACCTTATTAATAGCTATCAGTAAAGCAAATAGCCATAATACAACGTTTCTCCCCCATTTAAAACCGTCAGGATATAGAAAGGATCCTTAAGGGAAGCTGGACAAAGACAGTAGGCTATATATGCTAAAACCAAAATATGGTAAACAGTTTATTAATAGAATATAGCCTATTATGCACAGGAATAGCTAGAAACAAGCCAAAACCTAATGTAAAGCGAAACTGGGCTCACGTACAGCTCTCTTTCATCACAAATCCAAATGTTTCCATATTCGCAATGTATTTGAAGAAAAAATCATAATGAACAAAAAATGTGCCGCACTGGAGTGGGCCGGGGCTCACGATACGGCACACAGACATAATACAGATTATTTAAATTGGTTGTGTAACGTTATATCTGTATTGGTGATTCTTTATTTTAATAATGAACAGGCCGCACTTGCAATGAATATATGCGCATCAGGCGCTAGCGCGATCAAATCGCTGAAACAAAATACTCCGTCACTTAGACTACAGTAGGGCATAATGCGATTTTGAATTCAGTTTGAAGATTCAATAATATAAAAAATTATTAGAAATGTTATAAAGCGAACACTGTTACGTTCTCATTTCGCTCTGGAACCTATACGAGAATGCAATTTTCCCTGAATATCCAGAATATTGCATATGTGAAACTGATTTTATATAGGCCTAACAGTTCAACAGAAAAGGCAATATTAAGTGTACATTTTAAATTTTAAAAGAAGCCTACATTTTAAACACAATATTGTCCATATTGTATTTTACAACAAAATAATAGTTCCAAATGAGCCCCTAAAATGAGAATTTAGTCATCCAGTGTGTAACAAACGTTATAGTCACGGGAAGAATGAGGCGGGAACCGGCGAACATTCAAACAAAACTTTAATAATAAAATATACCTAAAGACCGCGACAGCCCCTACTCGTGGACGACTGTCGCACACAAACAGAACCAAAACACAAAATAAAGTCCGAGCCTGGTCCTCTATCGTCCAACACTATCATCAGTCCCTCCTTCAGTTCTCCTTCGCGGAACTCGTTACCGGGTGAATGGCGCAGGTGCTCCACCGGCCTTGTTTCGTTCAAAAGTGTCTTAAGCAGTGTTTTACATTAAGCGTTTTAGTATGTCCCAAAACCGTGCCGTAATAAGCATGCACGGACTATTTCTCCAAGTTCAAAACAAAACTCTATGAACCGCTCCATTGTGAACTTATGGAGCTGTATAAACCACTACAAGCTTTAAAGTAAACAGGAAGTGTTTGTCCGAACTCAGCTGGTTTTGCGAGAGAACGCAAAAGTTTTGCGAGGGAACGCAAATATCTTTGCGAGAGAACGCAAAAGTTTTTGCGAGGGAACGCAAATAATTTTGCGAGAGAACGCAAAAGTTTTGCGAGGAACGCAAATATCTTTGCGAGAGAACGCAAAAGTTTTGCGAGGGAACGCAAAGTTTCTCGAGGGAACGCAAAAGTTTTGCGAGAGAACGCAAAAAAATAAAAAATAAATTTTTTCCTCCCACCCCAAATTTTTTCACTCACTCTGATTTTTTCCACCACAATGAACCTTTAGGGGCTCCGTACATTCATGGTGTTTCAAACCTGTATGATTTACTTTCTTCTGACATAAAAGTTTAAAAGTAGTCCAGACAACTTGTGTGCTATATTTCAAGTCTTTTGAAATAATTTGAAGTTGTTAAAGTTTGTTTCTCACAAAAAGCTATGACTACAAATAATCTGGAATATAGCACCTTAGTCTGGGCAACTTCTTTGTTACTTTAATCGTACCTTTTTTTGTAATTTTGGAGCTTTCACTTATATAAAATAAATGGTCGGGACAGGATTTTCTTTCTTTTTTTTTCTACTTTAGCGTTAAAAAAATCAAACATGTTTGGAATAACTTGAGGGTGAGTACTGCCTCTAATTAGTAAACAACAACTAGATCATAGTGAACTGGCAAATTACAGACCCATTTCAAATCTTCCGTTTATGTCAAAATTTTTAGAAAAAGTTGTGTTTGCTCAATTGTGCTCCTTCATGCAAAAAAATTATCTCTATGAAGACTTTCAGTCAGGTTTCAGGCCCCACCATAGCACAGAAATTGCACTTGTTAAAATTACAAATTACTTGCTTCTTGCTTCAGACCAAGGCTGCATCTCATTGCTAATTTTACTTGATCTTAGTACTGCGTTCGACACCATAGATCATGACATACTCATAGATCGATTACAAAACTATACAGGTATTCAAGGGCAGGCTTTAAGATGGTTTAGATCCTACCTGTCCGATTGCTACCACTTTGTTTATTTAAAAGGGGGGGTTATCTCAGTTATCACCAGTAAAGTATGGAGTGCCACAAGGATCTGTCCTTGGTCAATTTGCAACTAGACGGATGTACTTTTACTTCCTTTACAGTCAAAAATCTGGGCGTTATATTAGACAGCAACTTGTCTTTTGAAAATCATACTGTATCTCAAATGTTACAAAAACAGCATTCTTCCATTTTGGAAACATTACCAAGTTACGAAACATGTAACCTGTTTCTGATGCAGAAAAGCTAGTTCATACAGTACATTCACGACCTAGACTATTCTGATGAACTGCAAGGTGGTTGTCTTGCATCCTCAATAAACAAGCTACAGATAGTCCAAAATGCAGCAGCTACATTCACGACCTAGATTTTTTTTTTCTCATTGTGGCTCACCCAAAACTCGGGAATAGCCTTCTTGGAATAAGCATTCGGGGGTTTCAAGGGCCCCACTCTCTGGTTTAAATCTACGATTACATGACAACATTTCTCTTTGGCCAGGAATTCAAATTGAGGCACTCTTTCAATAATCTTGTTACTTGCCTGTTTCCCAACTGGGAACTAGGCCAGCTACACTTAATTATTGGTTCTCTTATAGTGGTTTCATCTGTTTTTGCCAACAGGGGGGTGATTGGGACCCATCCCCGTGGTAAAAAAAACTAGGGGATTTTTTACACCAAGGCCTTCAAAGGTCCCAAGGGACTCCAGGAAAAACAAACCTGGAGGAAAGAGGATGATGGCTTAACCCCTTCAAGAGGACCTTTCCAAGGCATGATGGGCCAACCTACCCAAACAACTACCACAAAATTGCTATAATTTTGATTGCATCATATAATAACTTATTGTCAATAGTTGCTCATTTCCCATCTGTCTTGATTTACGTTCTGTTAATTGATTTTTTTCCAATACATTTGCTTGGCCATTGTATGAGTGGTACATTAACTGAACAGTCCAACCCCACTGAAATAAAGGGGGGGCGCTTACTAAATGATATTGTTAGGAAAAAAACTCAATTTTTCTTAATTTAATAGCACTACTATACAAACACAACTTGAATTGAAAAACTTGAATTAAATTGGAGTTTCAGTAAATAAAAAAGACAAATGGAAATTTTAATTTTCAATTACCATGTTTACGAACTAATTCACAAACATATTGCGAAAGAAAACAAAACAGACAAACTGTATTGGGGACACGAACCTGAAAACTATACAGAGCTTTTTTTTTCAAACCATTTTAAATTTCTGCATCAGACAACACTGGGCTGACTCATTGTATTCTGCTGGTCCAAAATTCCTCTAACTTAAGTGGAGCTTACTAAAAGTATCAGTGACTACTCCATGAATATAATTGCATTTTTTTAACACAGGGCCTTCCGTACCTTTGGTGGAACAATTCGTTACAATCAGAGTGTTCCCCCTACTAAAAAACTCCCAATTTTTTGGTGGGACCCCCCACCATTTTAGTGGGGAAAAGACATTTCTTTTTCCATTATTTTGCCCCCAAAATGGGAATGTTTCAACGGATGTGTTTCCATGTTTTATGCCGGGGGACAGGTGGTGTTTACAAACTTGTGGCTTTGAAGTGCCGAAGGGACATCGAAGAGGGGGGAAAAAACAAACAAAGGGGCTAAAAAAATCAAATAACCCCACTCATTTAGAAATAATAAATACGGTGGTTTCTGGACAGCGGCAAAGGAGTTGTAAACCAAAAAATAACTCAAAACAAAAGACAAAACCAAAACAGGCAAAAAATAAAAAGGGGGAAATAAGGGGAAAAAAGGAGGGGGATTTTTTTGTGCGTTGCAAAAAAAAGTTCCATGTAAATAAATGGATGGGCAGTTTTCATTAAATCGTTTTTCCTTATTATCTAATTTTGATTATGCTTGGAAAAGAGCCAATCAAAAAATTTGACCCAAGGCCCTGGCATTTATTTTATTATGCTTGAAGGCCAATCAAATTTCAGTTTTGACATTTTTTTGTATTTTATTTTACTTGGATTAAGCAATTTTTATTGTTAAGAGAGTTCGTCATTTATTTGAGAAGTAAGTTATTATTTTTAGCTAAATGAAAATGTATTAAATACGCATTTTCTGGTAGTCTTTCTTTAATAAAGTGAAATGTTTTAGCTAAATGAAAATGTATTAATTTAGAATTTTATTGATTTTAATAAATTTAATATAGGAAAAAGAAAAACGGCAATTTTTTTTCAGGACAGTATTCATTAAGTTTACTGACATTTCCTTTAACCCTTTCCTTTAATCCTTTAAAAAATTTACTTTTATTTTAAAGAAAGTGTTTATTCAGAAAATTCAGATCAGATACATTGTAAAATCCATTGTTTTGTACAGACCTTTTGTGTGACAACCCAAAAGCTGTTAGGAGAAGGTACTGATGGGGGGGGGGGGGAGACCAGGTTGGGGGGGGGGGGGGGTAGGGGGGGGATGTGACTGATAGAAGTAGTGTTGGGTATGCCGCAAAAAGAGTGACTTGTGTGTCCCACTGTACGGTGTACATTCTGTGGGTATGTGTGTGTGTGTGTGTGTTTGTGTGTGCTGGTGAGTGGTGTAGTTGTGTGTGGTGGTGTGTGTGTGTGCGTGTGTGTGTGTGTGTGTGTGCGGGGAATCAATAGCAACAGTGTTTGACTGGGTCTGTGTGCGGCAGTGAGGCTGATTAAACTCAGAAATGAGCAGCTGAGTTTGACCTCTCTTTCAAAGCCATTATTTCACACTGTAGGGCTTGATAACCAATCGATAAACACCATGCACTCTGAGACCTTCAAGTGCTGCTTAAACACACATACACAGACATTGTGGCTTAGCTACTTTATAAACTATTTATGGTGTGTGTTTTTGTATGTTTCGTAGGAAAGGTGACTCTCTAATCATTGGATTTGACGTTCCTGCTCAACCCTTTGTGTGGTTACATGAACAGAGGAACAGAGGTGATGTTAGGGGTGGGAGGTTACAGTAAGTCCCTAGTCACATTCCAATTGGTCAGGGTTTTGCCGGTTATGTTCATCAGTAAACCTCAAAAGCGCACTATTATTTGGGCAAACAGCTTGTTTCTCAAACTTGTCAATAATGTAGCGGTTTATTTTGACAAACAAGTACCTTGGTGGAATATGTCATGTAGAATAAATGCTTTATAATACTTATAAACAGACAATATGTTAATAATATGCATGCTAATAATTGTCAATTATGTTTATTATTGACAATTTGTTCCTATATTATAGTGTTACATGTTATAAAATTTCTTTCATGTGTGTATAATAGGTTATTATGACATGTTCTGTTTTTTTTTCTTTTGCAATTTTTTCGGCAGAACATAAACTGGACCCATATTTCCAGCTGGCCTTGACAGCTGTTCCATTCACACAGTCGCTAAAACATTCCAGATATTTTGTCATAATGCTGCCAAATGAGGCTAGAGAAGGAAATAAAATCATACGTACATTTTGAAGGAAAGCTGTATTAAAATTGTGTATGGTTTAATCTATCGTTATTAAAATTTGTGTTGTTTAATCTCATAGTTTATAAAGTTAATGTTTTTTGAAACCAAAAATTACAATTGCTCAAAACAGGCTTTTCCAAAACATCCACATCAGCTCGTACTAAAACTTTCTAATATTTCAGAAAGTCTCAAGAGATTTGAGTTTTGTGCCTGTCCAGACCTCATACAGATATGGAGTGGATTCTGCATTCAATTATTAGAAACGTTGCACTTATTGAGCATAGCGGGTTCACACAGAAGACATTTTTACATTCTATTGTGCTACTTTTACATGGTTTTTATGTAAATGCACTAGACGGACATGTCTTGTGCATTACATATCATTCTAAAATCACAGCACTCAAGTTAAAATAATTTCAACATTTAAAAATGTGTATCAAGACCCTGCATTTTTTCCCCATTCCACTGCCCACAAGGTAGCATTCTTTCATTGTGTGTGCGCGCGCGCGTGCGTGTGTGTATGTGTGTGCTTAAGGGAGTGTTTCATTAATAGTAAAATCCTAAGAAACCTCAGCTCTGTATGGTGTTATTGATCTGAAGAAAAGTGCAAGGCTGGACAGAAGTGAAACTGAACCTCACTCAGCAGTGGGTGTGTGAGATTACAGGATCTGCACATCAGAGAGCCGAGAGCTGTAAGAGAGAGGAGACCAATCAGAGCACTGTCAAAGGAGCAGAGCAAGGAGTAGAAGTTCAGCTGGGGAGCAGGTCCGAGGAGCAGAGAGCAGTTACTTGATGGAGGAGAGAGGAGAAAGAGGGGCAAGAGAGATCTTGGTTTCAATTTTGCAGATTGGGAGTGGGTCGGAGGGTTTTATGGAAGTTACTGGAGAATATAGTTTAATGTTGCCGCATGATTTTGCCTTATGACTTTTTACCTTCAGCTGTGTAAGAGTGTGTTGTTGTTAGTGATGTTTCAGTGTGTGCACCTAAAAATAGATTTATCGACTTAACACAGCTAGTGTGTTACATTTCACCCCATGAGGTGAGAGTTTATTAAATGTACTCTACAACCTCTGCTTAAATCACCTTATCTTGTCGCAGTGTCTAAATATGTGCATTTTCATGTCAAAAATAATAAGAAAGGTAAGAGGTAAACAAGCGCTGCAGGTCACGCGATGAGTCATAGCTTCTGATTAGGTCTTCGTAACCAGTAAATCAGCCACAACAGGTGCTGTCTGCAGAGCTGCAACTTTCCCCACTGGCTTACAAATAGTAAATATCATGAGGCGGTTATAACAATCTATGAGGATAAAAATAAAGTTTCTCAAATTTAACATGGTCTGAGGATTTCATGTCCATCACTGGGAGAAACCTCATGAGACACAAACAAACAAAACCCTCTGAACAATAGTTTTATATACAGGGGGGAGAGAGAGAGAAAAAAGAGGCGAAAGAGGGGAGGGGAGAAGAGAGACAACCGGTCCAGTTTGTTTCTACCCATAGCTGGGTGAAAAACTATGCTGGTCAAATGATATAATTCGCCATTAATCAAACGATTATACCGCATCCATAACATAACAATAGAATTTTGATTTGCATAATATAGTATGTATAAAATTTTTATATCCAAATATTTTTGTTTTTGGACAAATACAATACCAATATCATGTATGGGAATTATATGATATACTATTTACATGTATTATTATATTCTATGTTGATATATATAATAGTTTAAATATTACATATTACCGCAATACATCTAGAATATTATAAACCAAAAACTTTTTTATTCTGGATATATCGTTTGGGGACAACAAGCCATAGTTTGAAAAAACCAAAAAGAACAATTGGGGGGGACACTGGTTTCACAGTTATCTTAACTGAACAAATAAATGGAAATCGTGTTTTATTATGTAAATAAACATACACATATCAACAATTTTATATATTTTTTGTATATATATACATGTTATTATTTGTCAAAGTAGGGTTGTTATACGCCATTTATATATAGGGAAGAATATATGTTAATATATATTGTTGTTTTCCCCAGGGAGGGGCAGTAGACTCATCAGAACAGATGTATAAATACAATGGGGGGTTCAACCAGGGCCTTCTTTAACAAAAAAACTCGCCTGGTTATATATATATCATTCATGTATGCTTATATATATATATATATATTTATACTAATATATTACTATATATTATAGTAAATATACACAGTACACACACACATATATATATTAAGTAAACAAAAACTTTTATTTTGGATGTGATTAATCGCGATTAATCGTTTGACAGCACTAGTGAAAACAAATTGGACACTGGTAAAATATCTACTTTAAAATAATGACATATTTAAAATGCAAATGTTTCTTGCTAACAACATTTTTCAAATCAAAATTTATCAGTAATTTATAAATGGCTACAGTTGAATGGTTGTCAATGAAAATATATGTTCTTTGTTGTCAGATGGTGTAGGTACGACATCTGCCAGCAGTGGCTTTTAGGAAGAATGTAAAATTATAAGTGCAAATTTCATAATTGATTGTTGTCCAGGACTCATCAGAACAGATTTACACTACTATAAATACAATGGGGTCACATGCCTTCTTTAAACACTGATCACGAAACGTTTTGAACCCCATTTACATCTGTAATTGGAATTGGAATCTCTATATGGCGTTATACTGTAGTTTAAACTGACAGGGAGACAAACAGACTTAATTTCTATCCTTATCCTAAGGTAGTTCAAATAGGAATAAGTTTTAAAACTCCATCTCCACTGAAGGTGTTCAGTTCCACAGCATTACTCATTGTCAAACATCCACAGCTGTAAATGAGCATGAAGCACTTTATCACTGCTGAAGTTTTGATTCTGATCCAATGTTTTAATGCAGAGCATGGAGAAATACATCAATAGCACAGTGAAAAAGCACTAGATTCCAAAGGGACTGTGTGTGTGTGTTGTACTTTATGATGTGTGCTCTATATCTAAGATAAAGCTTGACACAGCAGATTACACACATCACACAACATCTTCAAATCTACTTGCACAAAGGGAGCCACAGAACACTGTGTCATTTTCCTACAGTATAGGACCGCTTAGACATAGCTTGCAAAGAGCGGATGGCCCTTTCCTTATTCTGTAAAAATCTTTGCTGAGCTAGCCTTTTGGAGATTGTGCTTTCTAATCAGTTTGAGTGTGGCAAGAACATGGTATACTTCCCTCTGCTGAGATCTAAAGCTCTGATCTACAGCTCTGAGAGAGAAAGAGAAGGGCAATTCACTTTCTTTCTCTCTTCCTGTGGGAGTCATCTGTTTTACGCTGATGTATTAGGGGGTTCTGGTGTTGTTGCGAAGTACAGACACACACGCACAGTGAAGACACTCTGCTGAGTGCATATGGGTCTCTGGAGTCTGAGGCTTTGTGATATGAAGTGGGTCAAACAGGGCTGTTACTGGGAGCAGTCCAGAACTCCGCAGGGGATTCTGCTCCCACAGCTCAAACACCACGGGCTAGTACCGCTAACACTGCTATTGAAGCTATGCACTTAAAATGCTGCTTATGCTGTACTGTACCATACCCTGCTAACACCACTGCTAATACTCTAAACGCTAGGCTAATATTAATAATACCACATGCAGCTATACAATGCTAATTAGACTGCATAGCTAACAATAATAATACTGCACACAACTGTACAGTGCTAATTATATTGCATCGCTTACATTAATAATACAGCATACAACTATACACTGCTAATTATGCAGCATAGATAACATTATTAGGACTATACAGTGTTAATACTCTGCATAACTAACATACAACACATTTGTAATACCACATTAATACCACACAAAGCTAATTACACTGTATTGTTAACAACAGTACACATAGCAGTTCTGATTATACTACCGCAATAATAACAGTGCTACATAATTATAATAAAACTACATAGAGTTTATAATAGTGATTATACTGCATTGCTCATATTAATATTAGTAATTAATACTATTACTACATAGAGCTAACAACACCACTTAAAACTTGTACCAGTAGCAATATCAATACAGAGCTAACAGTATGGTTTTTATGCTGCATATCACTACAGAACTACTGAAATTACACACAGTTAAAAGTGTGTCTATTACACTGAACCAGATCCCCTGTACTGTATCTCTAACACAATTTAGAAACACTCTACATCTAATATGCTTTATGATTTATTTTGAGGATAATATAAAAGGTATGGTCTGCTGCAAACACATTTATTTCATGAAAGCGAATGTTTCTGCTGGGTGAATTTTCAGTCTTTTATCTTCTGGAATGTTCTGTCTTTGCCTTTGATATTGTTTAATGGAGCTAATGCAACTCCCTCTTAACAACTCTCTCTCTCTCTCTCTCTCTCTCTCTCTCTCTCTCTCTCTCTCTGATTCAAGAACATTTTACAGAGGGTTAGCTCCACATAATGGAGGTATTTTCCCTGTTCCTCCACAGTCCATGGAGAGTCATTAGTTTACGCAAAGCTCTTGCCATGTGCATTTAGACCGGCTCCCCCTACCGAGATATCTCTGTCCAATTACAGAGCCACTGAGGGCCAATACAAGCATCAGCAATCTGTCGTCCTGCTCACACACATCCTCAGCAGGGAAGAAGAGTAACAGTGGATTATGATTACAGGTTAACCTGGTTAAAAGGTGTATTAAAATGTTTATTCTAATTGTTATTGATTATAAAGTTTTTGTTAAATTTTTTTGAAAAATTTCTTTATATATGTTATTATTTATATATATATATTATAAATATATTAACGTTCATGATAATTATTAGAGAAGGCTGCATATAGAGGAAAAAAAAAATATTTTCTGCACTATCATGCTACTGAATCAAACGTGTGTCCTATATAAATATTCTGTCTCAATGCTAATTTTATATAAAATTAGAACCAGAGTCTTCAAGGAAAAGAAGCCCTGTATTATGTTTATTCCAATCTGGTGGCCAATGTGTTAATACCTATCAAACATCATTCATTAAGCTCCATCACTATGTAACACAGCACAGATCTATTTTCTCCACTCTCTCGCTCCCTCTTTAATCTTTGGTTTTTACAGAAAGAGCCGCTGATGAAGGTTCTCTTTCATCATTCTCGCTGAATACATTTAGTTTGAGAAGAGATGATACTGTTGAGCAGCAGATAAAATCAAAGACAAGTTTGACTTCACTTAGTTCTCTGTTATTTCATCTTGACCTGACCTCTCAAGCAACATAAGAAGCATAAGACTTTAAAGCATATTTTAAAGATACTTCTGTTGCAATGTTAAGGAAAATACATTCACAAAATCTCAGTGAGTCAATTAAAACCTGCAGAGTCATGACTGCTTATACTGAGCTGTTTATTTCGTTGGGATGTTGTGTTGTACAATAAACCAGTTGGAGTATCGGCAGGGCAGGTTTAACCTGTAACTATGGCAACTGTGAGAGCAGTGTGTTTGCAAAGGTGTTTGCTTGTATGGGGTCGGTGAGAGTCGGTTCTGTCCTATTGCCATGCTGTCAATACTCTGCTGTCAGCTGGGAGCTCTAAATCCATTCATTAGTTTCACTCTGTGATTTCCCTCCAAACCTCAGCTACCTACATACACAGACAAAACTTCTGCTTATATTGAATTCTCCAGAAAAACAAAAGAGAAATGGAAAAAAATGCACTGAAAAAATTGAAATAATGGATGGGGTGGAATGGAAAAGAAAGAAAGAAAGAAAGAAAGAAAGAAAGAAAGAAAGAAAGAAAGAAAGAAAGAAAGAAAGAAAGAAAGAAAGAAAGAAAGAAAGAAAGAAAGAAATAATGTGTTATAACAGAAATATATCTGAACCTCCTTAAAACAAGGTTTAAGAAGTCTATACAGATCTTTCCAAAAAAGACAAAAAAGAGAAATGTTTACAGATGAAAAAATAAATGAATAAATAAAAAATAAGGTAAATCCTGTGTTATATCAGAAATATATCTGAAACTCCGTAAACAAGATTTTAAAAAATATATAGTAAGAATAAAAAAACAAACAAACAAACAAATAAATAAAGAAATCTGATTTAGAAAGTAATTTTTGTTTTGCCATGTATTTTGCAAGAGATTAGACAATTTTTCAAAAATGTAGTCTACTGGGTTGAGAACACCCAATGAGCAGAATGGACAGCTGTGAGGTGTAGGGAATGTGTCTGTGTCCATGTTGTTGTTTGTTTGTTCATGCATATGTTTGTGCATTGTGATAAGGTAGAACATAGCAGCTGTCAGCATCACTCCTAGTGCAGCACCATGGACAGCTCCACAACACTTCACAGGAAGTGAGGTGTCAGACACAAAACAGAGGCATGACTGTCGGCTCATCATCGGCTCAACTCACATTGCATCAGTCCATGTACATCAGAGGCCTCCCGATAGCTTCCAGACAACTCAGAGGAAATAGATGTGTTTTGGAGCAAAGTCTACATTCATCACATGTTGTATCTCTAGAGGATTTGGATCGAAGTGCTATGTTTGGAATGGAATACTAGTGTATTGCTTATAGCAGACAAGACACTGTTTACTGCATATACTGTGAAAAAAGTGGTGCAGTTTTTTTTTTTTTTCTACTTGATTTGACCCTGAAAAATATTACCTAGTAACCTACTGCAGTTGGCTTAATACATTCATGTTTGTTTGCCTCTTCATTTATTTATTTTGACTCGAGTATCTTGCTTTTGGTTCGTTCAATATAAAATATAAAGTATAAATTCTTGTATTAGTCATTATTAAATGTAATATATATTATTTGATATATAAAAATATAATAGATAGACCAAATAATATAGCTGTTATCAAATAAATAAATAAATTTTTACAATTTTCTAAACATATTTACTTTATGTGCAAACTCTACTCAGTATACATATAATGGTATGAATAATTTGAGAGTATGCTATTCCATATATATATATATATATATATATAAATTATATATTATATTATATATTATATATATATATATATATATATATATATATATATTCTACTAGACCATTAGAGTGGAGGTCTTCATACATATAAAATCCTTAGCCAATTACAAAGCCTGAGGCACTGATCCCCCCATCTCACATTTGTCACTGTTGAGATGTCACTGAGAGAGATCCAAACACACAAACAAACACACACACAGATGTCCCATGCAGATGTGTGATCAAAGAAAGTCCATGGAGCAAGACTGTCATCGCAGATACCCTGGATATTTTTCCAACATAAGGGACCCATTAGGGACTTGTCTGGTGTGTGTGTGAGTCGCTGTAAATGTGCCTAATTTTCCCTCTTAATTGCCTTGTGTGAAATTCAGTGGGCTTGTACGAGTCTCTGATCATGGCTCTTCTCAAGTGCTAGATTAATCTCCCCGAGTCTTCAGAGCAAAGAACTAACACAGCTTGCTCCGTCTCCCACTGTCTGAGTGTGTGCGTTCCTGGCTAAATTGAGCCAACACAGACAGATGAAAACCGCAGAGCGTGGGCAGCAGCACAAGAGTGTTATGAGATGGCTAATAATAATTAAATGTCTTATAATATCACAAGACGAACAAATGCAATTTCACAAAAATCATAAATGTTCATACTAATATGGAGCAGTTTGATAAGAAAGTCTTGATGAATGGACTGGACTTTGCTCAAAGGACCCTCCAGACATAAACTATTGATAAACACGGGGGAAAGAAGATGAAGGTTGGCAAAAACACCTGTCTGATGGAATGAGATAAATGGCAGCTTAAGTACTCATGTGACTAAAATGT
This sequence comes from Cyprinus carpio, assembly GCF_018340385.1. Lineage (NCBI taxonomy): Eukaryota > Metazoa > Chordata > Actinopteri > Cypriniformes > Cyprinidae > Cyprinus > Cyprinus carpio. The sequence continues at coordinate 13,445,081 of NC_056604.1, read as the reverse complement.
TTAGACCATAACTATTGGATTTATATAGTTTACAGCAAGCATTTAAGTTCATTTAGACAGATGTTTTGTTTTATTTAATTTTTAAGATTTAAATTCCCTGTGTTAATAACTATCATGTTAGCAAGCTAAAGACAACCAGATTTACCATTAAAATCAAATGAGCAAGTAAGAAGAGATGGGTTATTGCTTATTGAGTGGAGCAACACACATTGGTGAACACATAGCCTCCCTAAATCTAAGTATTAGTGCCAACTTTCAGCACAATGCTAACCACAAAATTAAAAAAACATATTAGAAACTTCTCTACATATCCTTTGTAACTGAACAAGTAATTATTTTTTTTCGTCAAAATTACAGTTAATTTCAACATTTACTCTATTAATGCAGTCCCATGCAAAGCATGCTGGGAACTACAGAGCTGCTGCCCAGTTAGTTGTATGTCAACAAAAATAACTGAGCTAATTTTTTACAAATTTACACAGAGTGAACAATGAAATTAATAAAACTTTTCAGATTGTTTTAACAAAGAATTCTGAACAAGCAGCAAAACCTGGGTTTTGAGAGTCTCATGTAAGCTTGTTTCATGCCAAATACATATTTTCATCCAATACAATTCTCGGTAACACTTTATTTTAAGGTGTCCTTGTTACACATGTACTTAATATTATAATGACAATTAATTATACATAATTACATGCAAGTAACCCTAAACCAGACTCTAATAATTTTATGGAGTGTTAACAGAGCTCTAGACTGACTAAAATGGTAACAATTGTGACAAAAAGTTTAAACTATCTGGGAAAAAATCTGGTAAAACTACACACAACAACAAACATAGCATGCATAGTGATGTCCGATCCCTGAATAAAACGTATATAAACCTGTTCTTTTAAATTTATTCATACATAAAGTCTCAGTCTTGAAACAATGTTGAACGGGCTCATGAGTTGGTGGTTTCAATAAAAAAAAATTCCATTATGTCCGATTTGAAATTAATTGGAAACCATTACTTTGATGCTTAAAGAGTTCTGCTATAATAAATTATTGAATGGTAACCTATTCTATAGACATTCAAATATATTATAAAAATATTATTGGATATTGTTTTGCATAATGAGGTCCAATAGTAAGGTTAAATCAGCTGTAAGGTCAACAACAACCAATCACAAAATTTTACTATTCTTCTTACAAAACAGAGTAATATTTGAATTTCAGAATCAAGATCACCTGTGTGACAGCATCAAATTGAAAATAATTTATATTAAACCGAACAACACAGTTTATATAATTTTAATCATCAGATGCTATTAAAATATAAACAAGCTGCACTCAATTAACTGGAAAACTTCTGAAAAAACACCTTTATTAAGTTAATCTGTAAAAAGTCATTGGCCTTATTTTAGTAGTCAGTTGCCCTAAATTATGACTTCAGTGATGACATTATGATATTGTATAAGTCCCTCCCACAAAATGTACTATTTGCAAACTGTAAAATGACCCCTTACTTGATCCACAACTTATAAACTCTAAAAAACTGTGAAAAGCTAGTTTTAAAGTCACGTCACACACTTCTACGTGAATTAAAGTGAAAGCAATCCAAGCACACCTCTCTCTCCCCTCAACTAATCTGAGGAAGAATATTGAAAACGTCATGAAGCTCTGTGGGACTTTATTAGTAAACCATATCTGAACTTCGCCAGACCTTCTGTCTCATTTTTTCTCTGTGCATGCAGACATCACTTGAGAGGCATGAGAGCAGCAGAAAAAAAAAAGAAAAAGAGATTCATAATAAAGATTCAATGTGTAGGGCTGTTTTCAAAGTATATTTCGGTGAGCTGGGAGAAACATTAGCCTCAATTTTCAACAAAACAACGAAACACTTAGCGAAACCAGTTGACACTAAACACAAATTAATTAATTTCTTTGAGGCCAGGTCTTTTACCCGTGAACAGAAACGCTAAATGAGATTCAGTTCTCAGAGGGAGATCACTGCCTCAGTCAGACCACCAAAAATTTAATTCAGATTCAAGAACAACAACAGCAACACTGGCACAGAACTCCTAGCAGATATCAGAGGAGAAATTACTTGCAGATCAATAGCATCTCCTGAGGAAAAGTTGGCGAATAGCTTTGGATTAAAGGGCTGTGGTGTTTTTATTTGACATTTCGTGGGGTTTTGCTTATCAATTGACAAAGATTCAGTGCAATTCATATTTGGGATTACCGTTGCACTCAACACTGCATGAGTCATGCAGCTTTAATGGATCTTTAGACGGTGTCTCTCATTATCGAGTGAGGGGAGGCCAAAGGTAATGCTGAAGATCTTCTGTATAATCACATCAGGTCAGACTTGGTAAGAACTTGTCCTGCAAAAGAGGTGAAATTAAATCCAGGGCTCTCCACTTCCCTCCTTTATGCACACTCTCAGCTATTCCGTATCTCACCAACCTCTTTCATGCATCACGCTCGGGATTATCATATCAATCAGAATGACCTTATTACGAGAGGTAGAAGGAGCGAGGAAGGGACAAAACCAGACAGAGAGAAAGAGCGAGAGAGTGCTTAACCCATCTTGACTCATACCTGTGATCTTTTAATGCTCAAGTACCACCCAACCCCCACCACACACATATACAGTATGTGCACTTATGCCATAAATGGATGAAGGCCTTTTCACACTTGAAATTGTTAACTCTTGGTTGTCTTGTTCAGTTTTTCACATTTTGTATATATTTCATCCTCTTTTAGGGATTAATCTTGGGTAGTAAATTTAACAGTTTTATTTTATTTTTTTGAAAGAAAAAAACTTTTATTCAGCAAAAGATGCATTAATCAAAAGTGATAGTAGAGATATTTACATAGTTACAACAGATTTCAGTAACACTTTAGTATAGGGAGCAATTCTCACTATTAACTAGTTGCTCATTAGCATGCCTATTATAAACATGTGGGCTGTTTATTACATATAAAGCACATATTCTGATGATCAAATTCTACATCCCTAATCCTACCCAATACCTAAACTTAACAACTACCTTACTAACTATTAATAAGCAGCAAATTGGGAGTTTACTGAGGCTAAAGTCCTGGTTAATGGTTTATTAATAGCTAGAATTGGACCTTAAAATAAAGTGTGACCAAGATTTTTAGTTTAAAAAATGCTTTTAAAAAACTGTACATCAAAGAATGATTGAAAAAAAAAAAACGTATCACAGTTTCCACTAAAAAATATTAAACAGTACAACAAAACTATTTCAACATTAATAATAATAATAATAATAATCATCATCATAATAATAATAAAGGTTTCTTGAGCAAGAAATTAGCATATTAGAATAATTTCTTACTGAAGTAATTGCTGCTGAAAACTTTCTCATCACAGGAATAAATAACATTTTAAAATATGTAAAAATGTATTTGTGAGTGTGTGTGTGTGTGTGTGTGTGTGAGAGAGAGAGAGAGAGAGAGAGAGAGATGAGAGAGTGAGAGAGAGAGAGAGAGAGAGAGAGAATATTACAATAATATTCCACAATAATATAATATACAGTTTTGACTGTCTTTTTGATAAGTCATAAGATATAAAAGAGCATAAGAAATGTCTTATTAAAAAAAATAGTTTAAGGTTAGTAAGATTTTTAGTGTAGTTTGAATACAAAAGAAAATACTGCCTTTCATTTGTTCTGCAAAATACACAAAAAAATATAAATTTTTGAAGAATATTTTTGGGTCCCAAACTACAACATTAGATCCCACTGGCTTTCATTCCATGGGCAAGATATAATTTACAATATTAATTAATAATAATAATAATAAATAAATAAAAACAAGAAGAAGAAGTTTGGAACAACATGGCTAAGAATTCAGAATTTGGGTTTTGTCGTGACTGTTACACGCTATACTGCTAAGCAACCTTTCAATATCACAAGTGTGAAAATTGCTTGACCTAGGTTTTAACCGGGGGCAGTTGAAGCCAGAGGATTGGGGAAAAACTGACAAAAGATATCTCGTTAATGTCTTGATTATTTCTGCTAGCACTGAGATGCAGTCTGCATTTACCAGAGGTTTTAGTATAAACATTTCACATCAAATTATTCCAGTTCTTCAGTTTGCATCTGATTTATTGTTTTTTTTAATATAGTGACTTTCGTAAGTGAAACATTACTGAGAACTCCATTAAAACTCTCAAGCTATAAAAAAGCAGCCCCTGAGTGTTAAAATGTTCCTCTGGGAAAGGATGTTAACCCGGGGTTAAGTATAATGTGAAAAGCCCTTAAGTTCACTTCACATTGCGTGTTGTTTGTGCTGCGTGGCTGAGCCTGAACTTCAGTGCATTTTACAATTGTTGGCACATTAAAAAAATCCTGCTGACTTCTTGATGGTCTGTTTAATTAATTTTGACTAGCTTTTTGCCATCGTTTTTCACTAAATATAGTGTTCCTCATGGACAGGGCCATTCAACCACACAATTTTACCTTCATCAAAACAAACAGCAAAACAGCTTCTGGCTATTAAACACTTACTCAGCAGTTTTACATTGTCTCTGTGGAGGGAGTCAGGAGCACGTTCAGTGTTTTTCCATTCAGTCTTCATCATTGGGCAATTATTGCTGGTAGATGCCCTGGGCAACAGAGCAGCGATTTAAACATTCCCTAAAGCAGGGAAACTTTTGCTGGCTTTGATACACACAACATCAGATGTCAGATTGCTGAGGAGCTTATTTTGTCAGGAAAGGGGAAGTTTGTCCCCTCTCTCCTGTGGATTTCTCCACAGCTCCCTCTCTCAGGGGTGCAGTGGCAATGCAGCAGGTCATCCTCTATCTCCAGCCGCGGCCCGTGAGCTCTTGTCCTGAAGGCATGCATGTTGACTGCAAAACAGCACGCTCCGTGAGGACAACGACCAGAGCAAGCAGAAAATGATGCAATGTGCACTCAGCCCCCAGATGACCCTCTTCTCTCACAATAGTTCTCAGCTCTTTAGTGCACTTCTGTTAAGGCCAAATCCCCATTAAAATCCTCTGAGCCTGAGCTATCCATTAATACAGAATTCAGTTGCTGATCACAGATCTTTTTTTTTCTTGGCAATGGCCAAGGGTGTGATTTAGTGCAGGTAAAGCTGGTCTGAGATCAGCATTTTAGGGTAATATTCTCCCAAGGCATTCCAATCTCTGAATCTGTTTTAGAGATCTTATTAGTGCAGTTACAGTGAGACAGAGACAGAGAAGAAAAAAAAAAGAAAACGGAAATGACTGTGCAGCCAGGACAGTTGATGCTGTTTGTTTGCTTTTGCATGATTATTGACCTTTGTGACTGTGTTTTAAAAAAAAAAGTAGCCAATACTGTTAAACAGAGAGAGAAAAAAAAAACTGTTAAAAGTGTTAAAAGTAGAAGAAAATGGCAGAAAAAAATTGAGCAACAATGTTTCAGGCAACAAAAAGGGGATAATAATTAAATGAAATAAAAACTAAAGAAAAATTTAAAAGCCATTTAAATATATTCATTATTAAATATAATATATGTGTTATATATATAATTATAGACATATCATCAGTGATGTAACCTGGGGTCATCGGGTGTTTCGGGTCTTTCAACACTATACACCCTCGCCCAGGTGACCCAGCCAGGGGTGATCATTCCCCGACTTGTAGTCCACGGATCGCCCCTTTTGATCCACAGCCATCTTGATGCCTACTCAGCGGTATCCATGATGTCCCTTATGGCTTTATTCTTGTGCAATCCCCTGATTCCCAAGAGCTTGAGGGCCCTGCATAACGACTAGCCAGCAAAACCTTGGCAGCCAACCTCGATGGGTAGGCAGAGGGTCTTCCATCCCCTGTTACGGCATTCGCCTGCCAACTCCTCGTACTTGGCCCTCTTCCATTCAAACGCCTCTTCCATCCGGTCTTCCCAGGGCACAGTTAATTCCAGTAGAACCACCTGCCTTGATGATTCTGAAAATAAGACCACATCAGGCCTAAGCATGGTTGTGGTGATGGTTTCTGGGAATTTAAGCTGCCTTCCCAGGTCAACCTTTAGCTGCCAGTCTCGAGCTGTTGTCAGGAGTCCACCCGCTGGGTTCCTGCTCTCTGATTGTTTCTCTCCAGCCTTAACAAATGTGAATGCGCGTTGTACTGGCTGCTAGTGCTAGCTGAGAAAGATCCCTGTGCTGATAGTTCCAGCGATTACCCTTAGCACCTGATCGTGGAGCCACCGATAACGCCCCTCTCCCAGGGCTTTAGGGCACCAGCTTAATATGTGCTCCAGAAATCCTCTTTTTTGGCTTAGGAGTCATGTAGGGTTGTCTTTCAAGCCCCAGGAGAAGTGGTTGGTTGGACTAATATATATATATATATTAGTGATATCAATATTTTAATATTAATATTTTTAATCAAAAACACACACAAAAAAACAGGGTAAAACACTGCAATAAACATAAAAATGTAAAATAAAACACCCTATTATACACGGATAAGAACTAAGAAAATAAGAATAAACTGTATTACTATAAAACATAAACAAATTAAAAGTATATGTACGTGATAGTTTAAATAAAATACATTTCAAAAGAAATTACATGGTTAATATTTTTACTAAGAAAATGCATAATATATATATTTTTTTAATTATTATAATACATCACTGTATGGTAACGGTATATGGCAAGTTACATAAAGATAACTTATAGACAGTTAACCAAGTAAAAGGTTTTTACTTTTTTGTGTGTGTTTGTTTAAACTACAAATATTTTAGAATGCACTGTAAGTTAGTTGTGACTCGATCTACAGGTTGAGTTTGTTGTATAATATTTCTTTATCTGAATTATATTATTTACTCTATTGTGGCCAGAAAGTTTCCATAACAAATAAAAATAAAACCTAGTTGCTTTAATAAAAAGTTGCTTTAAAATTTAAACTATTTCTCTCAAAATCTAAGAACTGATTGCAGTATCCATCTGGTGTAATCTGGTGTGGCCTAACACAGTTCTCCTCAAAGGACTGAGACAGGGCACAATTTACAGGGCATCAGCCTGCCGCAATACACTGATTTTACACAGAAATGAAAATATATCTGTTGTCTTCAAGGTCTATATATTCATTTTGATTTCTGGGACTGAAATGAAACTGTTTGCATTTCAAAGGCAGCAAAGCAGCATGTGAGGGCTAAAATATTCTCAGCAAGCAAAGTACATCTCCATTCCTCCAGTAACAAATTAACTCACACACACACACACACACACACACACACACACGTTTACATACACGCTGTGCATGAGTTCACATGTTGCAGTTTTAATACAATGCGCTTATCTTGTAAATGGGAAATACTATAGAAATATTATTTATACACACATACAGTATATCATGTGGAGAATACAAATTGTGAGTCCAAAGAGCCACACGGCACCCCAGGTGTCATCTGCTCTGAGCAGCAGCTTGAAGCTGTGAGGGTTTCTGCGGTGAAGGACACGTTTGAATAATGTTTGTGTGTGAGTATTAGTGTGACTTGTCAATAACAGAGTGAAGTGGATATTGGGCCAGCAGGAATGAGTGACTGTGACAGTGAGCAACGTGAGGAAGAGACCTTGGACAGAGAAACATCCTCTCTCTCTCTCTCTCTCTCTCTCTCACACACACACACACACAAACACACACACACACACACACACACACACACACACACACACACACACACACACACACACTAACACCTTGCACCTATCATAAACATAAAATAACGCTGATTTCCCATCCACCATCTGTTAAAGGGATAGTTCAGTTCTGTCATTATTTATGGCAGTGGAATGCCATTAACTTTCATATGGAAGTATTTTCCGTTTTTGGCCTTGGTGTGAAAAAATAATAGTAATCAGAACATTTATCACGACTGAAACATAATTTCTCACAAATATGATTTTATTTCTTGTAATTGCAAGTGTCGAACTCCTAGCTGCGAGTTTACAACTCATATTGGGACTTTTACTACTGTTCAAAAGTTTGGGATTGGTGAGATTTGTATCATATGCACATCGAGGCTACATTTATTTGATCAAAAATACTGCAAAAACAGTAATAACATAAAATATTTCTACTCTATAAATACTACTATTAAATGTTGATTTAAAATAAACTGTTTTCTGTTTTAATATATTTAATAATGTAATTTATTCCTGTGGTGGCAAACCTCATTACTGCAGTCTTCAGTGTCACATGATCCTTCAGAAATCATTCTAAAATGCTGATTTGCTGCTCAAGAAACATTTTTAATATCAATGTTAAAAACAGTTGTACTGCTTAAATAACAGTATGTTTCTTATGCAAAACTATTATATAATATCTACTGAAAAGCTTCTGTATAATGTTACCTTAATTGTGCTTTTTGGAGCTTGTTAAACAGGTTTATGACCATGTGAGGGAGGGCGAGTAAATAATTTTCATTTTTGGCTGCACTGTCCCTTTAAGGTGTCTATAACTCAAGTGCCAAAACTGATATAGTACAGACAGACTTTACTCCCTCAGCCCAGATGCATGCGCTCTGTCACCACACACACATGCTCAAAAACACTCGCCGTACCCTAGACTTATCCACTCCGACATACAAATCACTCCAACACACCCATCATGCACCTCCTTCAGGCCAATGGCATATCCACCCAGCCCAAAATAGATTCCTTCTGCCAGGGTTTGTAAATGAGAGCCTGCTCTATCCTCACAGTGTTGGTTTGTAAACAACTTTATATTCATAAAGACTTTAGCCTTGGAGCAGAAGAGAGAGGGGCTGAACATGAAGGGTGACGCGGCATCAGTGATGTCAGGATTACAAATGAACACAAGCACTCTGTAATGGACATGAAGGGAGGCAGGGCAAGAGAGAAACACAGTCAGCATGTGTATGGATCTACTCGTCTAGACCGTGCCTCTTCTGTCTGCAAGCAGATGTGATATTTGTCAAAGTCAGCGGCACTGGGTAGGGCAGTATGTCACAGCGGGCGGAGGGCTGAAAGAATAATCTTTAAGGTGAGACAAGCCCTTAAAGGAAGACACACTGAGACCGTGATGCCTGGATTTATAGCTCTTGACCTGCACAATTCCCTCCATACTGAGAATATCTATCCACTAACCATCATTCTTTACACAAGGCTGTGTGTGTCTTGGCCTTTGACACTGATCCGCAGGTCACGTCTGTTAATGGCTTTTTAATGGCATGTCCAGGTTGAAGGTAGGAGGGCCGGGGCGATGGCTAACACTCTGTGTTGATTAATAATCACTCGAGGCACGACATATAATAATCATTGCTCTCATTTAAAATGATGAGAAGACTTAAAGGTCTTACCTGATGATGTCACAAAAAGCTTGAAGGGATTTTCAGTACATGTCAGGCTCAATAGGCAGCAGATGTGGCGTAATGTTGATGACCCAAAAAATCATTTCCTCTCGTCTCTTTCTAATGTCTCTCATTTCTCTTTTAGTGTGGTAAAAAAAAATTAAGTAGTTTCTTTCTAATCTCTGTTATTGTCTTTTTGAAAAAAAAAGAAGAAAGAAAGAAAGAAAGAAAAAGTTAAAATGCTCACTGCTTGAACAGTTCAGCAACAGAAACAAACAATTTGTTTGTTTGTATGACTTTTTTTTTTTTTTTTTTATTTTCTTCTTCTTATCATTATTATTGTGTCTTAAAAAAAACAGGGGCAACACGATGGAAGAGAATGTGGCCAATCTGTAAAAGTTCAAATACACAATATGAATGTTTTTGATTTTAGTGCTTACTTACCTTTTCTGTGTGAAGTTATCGATTTTACAATCTTGTTGCCTTGAAAACACCATAAACCCTAAAATGACGGTACAAATGAGGAGATCTTTACAGCTTGAATAATACACAAGTTTTAACAGAAGAATTAATGTATTAATGTGAGTTTATTTTTTGTTGTTGTTTTTTTGTTTTACATTACTATAAAACTTCACATTATTGCTTTTAAATCCTTTAAAAATTGGCCCCATTTATTCAACTACACTGCTCAAAAACATTAAAGGAACACTTTTTAATCAGAGTATAGCATCAAGTCAATTAAACTCCTGGGATATTGATCTGGTCAGTTAAGTATCAGAAGGGGGTGTTAATCAGTTTCAGCTGCTTTGGTTTTAATGAAATTAACAACAGGTGCACTAGATGGGCAACAATGAGACGACCCCCAAAACAGGAATGGTTTTACAGGTGGAGGCCACTGACATTTTTTTCCCTTCTCATCTTTCCGGACTGTTTTTCACTAGTTTTGCATTTGGCTAGGGTCAGTGTCACTACTGGTAGCATGAGGCGATATCTGGCACAGGCATTCCAACTCCTCCAGGATGGCATATCAATACGTACCATTGCTAGAAGGTTTGCTGTGTCTCCTAGCACAGTTTCAAGAGCACAGAGGAGATTCCAGGAGACAGGCAGTTACTCTAGTAGAGCTGGATAGGCCGTAGAAGGTCCTTAACCCATCAGCAGGACTGGTATCTGCTCCTATGTGCAAGGAGGAACAGGCTGAGCACTGCCAGAGTCCTACAAAATCACCTCCAGCAGACCACTGGTGTGAATGACTCTGACCAAACAATCAGAAACAGACTTCATGAGGGTGGCCTGAGAGCCAGACATCCTCTAGTGGGCCCTGTGCTCACTGCCCGGCACAGTGGAACTAGACTGGCATTTGCCACTGAACACCAGAATTGCCAGGTCCGCCACTGGTGCCCTGTGCTTTTCACAGGTGAGAGCAAGTTCATCCCTGAGCACATGTAACAGACATGATAGGATCTGGAGAAGTCGTGGAGAATGTTAGGCTGCCTGTAACATTGTTCAGCATGACCTGTTTGGTGGTGGGTCAGAGATGGTCTGGGGAGGCATATCCATGGAGGGACGCACAGACCTCTACAGGCTAGACAACGGTACCATGACTGCCATTAGGTATCGAGATGAAATCCTTGGACCCTGCTTGGACCCTGCTGGTGCAATGGGACCTCGGTTCCTCCTGGTGCAAGACAATGGCCTGCCTCATATGGCGAGAGTATGCAGGCAGTTCCTGAAGGATGAAGGAATTGATACCATTGAAGGACCCTTACACTCGCCTGACCTAAATCCAATAGAACACCTCAGGGACACCTCTGGACCTCAGACTGTCCAGGAACTCAGTGATGCCCTGGTACAGATCTGGGAGAAAATACCCCAGGGCACCATCCGTCGTCTCATTAAGAGCATGCTCCGATGTTGTCTTGCATGCATACAAGCATGTGGGGGCCATACAAACTACTGAGTACCATTTTTAGTTGCTGCAATGAAATTTCAGCAAAATGGACTAGCCTGCTGCATCATTTTTTTCACTTTGTCTTTAAATTCAGCAATCTGTAGGTTGATAATTTTCATCTCCATCAAACGATGTGGCATCCTTTCATTACTATCACATTATCCAGTCCATATCAGTATAGATATCCAGCATGATATTTTTTTCCCATTGAGATCTGATGTGTTTTCAAAGTGTTCCTTTAATTTTTTGAGCAGTGTTTATGTGCCTTACCATAACCTCAATATTTATTTATTATTCTTCGAGAAATTTAATGTTTGATTAAATTTTTGATTTATGATTGAAGAATTCACATTATGTCACAAATGTTGCATTGAACCTGGAATTTTTCTTTACGCTTCTGTTTCAAGACTCATTGTCGAATATAACGCTTATTGATGTCAGAAAAACACAGAAATGTTGTGCTCCTGGGGTCATTGTACATTACACACTGATGGCCCGCAGTGGTTTATTGGTTTCATGGACAATATTCAGTTTCCAATCACACAAATAACCTCCTCTGATGATGTTATTCTAACTCAGATGTCCATTATATCTGAAAGTCTGCTGCAAAGACATGCGATTACACGCTCTTGCTCTCTCAATTCCAGATGGTGCTTTTCTCTCCAGCTGTCTCTGCCACATCAGCCTTAATGAAGGCCAACGGCCAAATTACAGCCCTCCTCCTCTTGTCTATTTTTCTTCCCCCCTCTCTTTCTCTCCCCCCATGCCTTGTTATCACCTCATATTTGACGCTTCCTAAATTTGCCTGTTACACCTTATACAGCAGAGAATAATACTGGCTTTCTAGTCATCTCACCCACTTTCCCACCCTCATTCACTCTCATTTGTTTTGTACAGAGAGACCAGATTGATTTAGGGAAAGACAAAATTGTGTGTTTATGGATTCAAAAACTAATAACTAGCTAGATATAGCTCTGGTGAACAGTGTTAATTGCTTATTCTTCCCCTGTTGCTGAGCGTCTTTTTGTTTCTACAGCTGTACAAACATGAATTATTTAAAACTAATGAACACATAAATAAATAACCCCCAGTCCGCATTTCAGAGTGATTGATTCACTAGAAGGTGAAACAATAAAATCCCTCCCCTATCCAATAACCCTTTATCTTTTCTCATAAACCTCTTGCTTTCTCCCTGGATGTGTTGAGGAACCATTTTAAAACAAGCTTATGGCTCAGCTCAGATTTTATGGATTGTATGAATTCTGGAATGAACTGAGGGGCAACATATGAAACCTTATTTTATACAGGACAGCTAAAATATAAGAAGTATCATCTAAAAAGCAGAGACTATCTATCTATCTATCTATCTGTCTATCTATCTATCTATCTATCTATCTATCTATTATCTATCGTTCTATCTGTCTGTCATCTATTATCTAGTCTATCATATCCTATCATCGTACATCTAATCTATCTATCTATCTATCTATCTATCTCCTCTGTCTGTCTACTCTGTCTATCTATCTTCATCTATCTATCTTCTATCTATATCTATCTATCTATCTATGCGGTATGGTATTTAATATAATATAAAATCTATGAAAACATTTTTAACATTAAATAATGCTGAAATAAAATGTATGATTATTGTGGCATTGCCGATGAAAATTTTCCACTGTAGGGTACAAATGCAGGCACAAGTCACTTGTTAAAATGTGATCTGTGCGGTCACATTGTGACTCACACATACAGCATCACTTTGAAACCTTGACACCACAGCAGGCGGTGGATGTGGGTGGAGCAGAATTATGTAACAAGCTGGAAATGACAGTGTTGACAGGGTCAGCAAGGTTATGGAGGTCAGAATGGAGATGGGCCTTTAAATACGGGTGTAAACTGGTGTTAAGAATGCTAAAGGATTGTGGGGCAGCTGTCTCAAATAGCACAGATTCTAAATGAATAAAGGTAATAAAAAATAAAAAAAGATCTGTTTTTCTCATTCTCTTTCTCTATTTCCTCTCTCCTAGGTTGTTATATTTTGCGTACTTTTTCCATTACTCTGTTGCCTCTCTGCGATGACAGGGCTGTAATAACTTTGGTCAAATGTTGGTAAACACTTCTGACAATGAAATTCACCTTGCAGTGGGTCGGCTGGCCGTCTGCCACCGCAGGGGGGAGGTCACCCCCCACCCCCCCCCCCCCCCCCCCCCCCCCCAAACTGAGGAGAGAAGCAGCATGTCAATTCTATCCACAGAATAGCGTCTTCTTCCAGGAGATAAACTATATTCCCACCTCACCCCCCCCCCCCCCAATAACCATCCACTGTGTGCCGCTCACCGGTCCCCCACCCCCCCCCCCTCACACCCCCCCCCCCCCCCCCCCCCCCCCCACCCCCCCCCCCCCCCACCCCCCCCCAACCCCCCCCCCCCCCCCCCCCCCCCACCCCCCCCCCCCCCCCCCCCCCCCCCCCCCCTGGATGTGTTGAAGTAACCATTTTAGAACCCCCCCAGGGCCCCCCCCAGATTTAATGGAATGTATGAATTCTGGGAATGAACTGAGGGAAACATATGAAAACCTTATTTTATACAGGACACGCTAAATAATAAGTATCATCTAAAAAGCAGGGGAGAGATATCTATCTATCTATCTATCTATCTATATATCTAATCTATCTATCTATCGATCTATCTACTATCTATCTATCCCCCTATCTAGTATCTATCTATCTATCTATTATCGTCTATCTCTTATATCTATCGATCTATCTATCGATCAGCTATCGATCTATCTATCGAGTCTATCCTCTATCTATCTGTCTGTCTATCTGTCTATCTATCTATCTATCTATCTATCTATCTATCTATCTATCTATCTATCTATTATTATGGTATTTAATATAGTACATAAAATCTATGAAAAATCTTTCAACATTAAATAATGCTGAAATAAAATGTATGATTATTGTGGCATTGCCGGTGAAAATTTCCCACTGTAGGGTACAAATGCAGGCACAAGTCACTTGTTAAAATGTGATCTGTGCGGTCACATTGTGACTCACACATACAGCATCACTTTGAAACCTTGACACCACAGCAGGCGGTGGATGTGGGTGGAGCAGAATTATGTAACAAGCTGGAAATTGACAGTGTTGACAGGGTCAGCAAGGTTATGGAGGTCAGAATGGAGATGGGCCTTTAAACTGGTGTTAAGAATGCTAAAGGATTGTGGGGCAGCTGTCTCAAATAGCACAGATTCTAAATGAATAAAGGTAATAAAAAATAAAAAAAGATCTGTTTTCTCATTCTCTTTCTCTATTCCTCTCTCCTAGGTTGTTATATTTGTGTACTTTTCATTACTCTGTTGCCTCTCTGCGATGACAGGGCTGTAATAACTTTGGTCAAATGTTGGTAAACACTTCTGACAAATGAAATTCACCTTGCAGTGGGTCGGCTGGCCGTCTGCCACCGCAGGGGGAGGTCACCCCCCCCCCCCCCCCCCCCCCCCCCCCCCCCCCCCCCCCCCCCAAACTGAGGAGAGAAGCAGCATGTCAATTCTATCCACAGAAAACGCTTCTTCCATCAGGAAACTATATCCCACCTCAGCCAGGTAATAAACAAATTGTGTGCCGCTCACTCGCTCTTCCACGCTCTCTCTGTATAGAAAACACACACACACACACATTATCATGAGTGAGGGAGCAGTTTATCTGATGTGCCGAGAATTTGGTTCTGGATAAATCGCCACGTTGGCAGTCAGGCCAGATGAACAAACCAGATCCAGCCTGCTGTTTAATTTCAGCTGTGCCTCCTCCTGCTCCTGCTGCGCTGAATGGCTCTCACTGCTGCTCCTAAAGACATCCATTCTGTTTGAACATGCACTCGGGAGGACCAGAAACACCACAACACTCATCTGAAACCGAGGAAGACCATCTATTTCTGGACTGTAGTTATGGGAAAATTATCATTATTGTGATTATAATGATTTTTTTTCTTTAAAAGATAATGATAAGTAAATGACTGATTGGGATTCTTGCACTGAGGTATTGCATTTGAACTAAAGTTACAGTGATCCATGAACTGGAGAGATGAAATCCCAATCTTCCTCCATCACCATTGTGCCCTTGAGCAAAAGACTTAATCCCAGCATGCTCCAGTGAGGCTTTCCCTGCAATTAAAATAGTACAATGGAAAATCATACAATAAATAGCAGAGATCTGTGGATCTCGGCTTATCTTAACATGGCTTATCTCTTTCTCTCTCTGTATGTTTAGAGAGACTAAACCTGCAGCTAACAATTGAGTTAACAGTGTCTACATTAGCTGATCCATAGGATTAGAGAAGGTAAGATCTCACCCTGCCATTCAAACAGCCCAAAGTCTCTAATGAAGTAGAACAACCTGTCAAGAACTCAGGTCTGATTTTTATTGGAAAAACTACAGCACACATTCTCCTCCTCTTCCTTCCTTCCTCCCTCACTTTCTTTCGCTGTCTTGTCAGCACCATCAAACTCATTTAGTGGAATTCAGTCTCACAGTTTGCCATGCATGACTACATCCCTCTATTTAAATACTCGGTACATACAGTATAACTTTGATGATCATTTATTCAATTTAATAACTGGGGTGGTGGTAGGCACTTGTTTATATAAAAAATAAGCATGATATTATTAAAATAGGGTCCAATTTACATCCAATATTGTGAACATATACTCATGTAAACAAAATAAAAACAACAAGTTTGATTTAATTAATTTGTATTATTATTATATATGATTTCATTATTCCCATTATTCTCTCTTACACATAAACAAAATAATACATTACATTTAATAGTCATATAATTTAATTTTAATGACACTTATAAGGAGTATATTACAGTATATTGGAGAAGAATACACACTAAATTTTGATAAAGGTATTTAAATGCAAAATTATTTAGAAAGAAAGGAAAACACTTTATTACTCTTTCTTGCAATATGGGTCCATGCAAAAAAATATATATATATATAATTAATATATTATTTTGGTTACCCCTTTTTTATTTTTTTATTACAGTAGTCATTCTCCTGGGCACTGACTCAGTAAACTTTACACATGTGCCATGCTTAACATCTTCAAAGTTGAGCTTCATTGGAAGACCTGCATGACATAACGATTCAATTTTAAAATTTCCAAAAGGTTTCCAATGGGTTTAAAGTCCATTTGGTACCATTAGGTTTTCCCTGGCATGTTTAATTGGGCCACTCATGCAGTTATTACTGAAACACTCCAGTCATCTCAGACAAACATCAGGTCTGACATCAGGTTGTTGAATTTTGACTTGTCAGACCATAGAACAGTCTCCGATCTTTCACACGCCAATCTTTATTTTCTTTGGGAAATGCAAGGTGTCTTTTACAGTAGATAAAACTAATAAATAGTTTCTTTACTGGTACATCCAATTCAGCTTTGTATGCATTGGCTAACAGTTCAAGATAAAATTGTAGATTCCTCACATCTGAAAGTCTCATTCAGTCTTTAGAGGCTGTTTAAAAGGTGGTCCCACATTTATTTTTTATGTTTTCAAGAAAATGTACAAATAAATCATTTACTTTGAGATTTCTTTAGCTGAATAATTGATTTAACTATTAATATATGTGCTGGGAAGTTGCCACAGTCGTTTGAAAAGTGCCAGGTCAAATGCCAGCTTGCAGTCGTTGTTGAAACGACCCTGTTCCAAGAGCTGTATATTTTATGATCTCTGTGCCCAATTAATAAATGCATATGAAATGCACACAGGGGTCTGTTAAGTAAACTGTGCCCAGCATAACAGTAAATAAGAAGTAAATAGTCTCTGGCGATGTAATCATCTTATTCCTTTCATAGCTCAGAGTTTAGCAGCATTAAACAAACAAATTCTCCTGAGAATCAACCATTTATGGGACATGATGTCTCATTTTAAGTGTAATATCGAAACGCCTGGGAGTGAAAACACTCCCAATACATCCACAATACTTGAGAACATTCTCTCGAGTCTCAACATTGCCAAAATATTTTCAAAACGGTACTTTCAAAGAACATCCCCTCAAATCTTTTATGTTTCGGAAAAACGTTCTCCAAATGCTCTACCAAAAAAACCTTTATAACTGCAGAACGTTCTTTCAACACTCCCATAATGATCTCTGCACATTGCCTTAATCCTTTTATCCTCCCACAGCGCTCCAGTAACATCTGTCAAGCACCACAGTCATATCAATTACACTGAAACGGCCTCTCACAAGCTACATGTAACTCTCCAGAACATCCAACTCTCACAGAGCAACACAGACCTTGGGTCAAAGAGACAGAACCAGCATTGTGTTAGCAGCGCAAAAGGTCGTGGGTTCAATTCCCAGGGAACAAACATACTGGTAAAAAAATTTATAGCCTGAATGCACTGTAAGTCACTTTGGATAAAAGCATCTGCTAAATGCATACATTTAAATGCTATATTAAAAATAAATCTGTATAGCCGCATTTTTCTATTATATGTATTATGAGCTCCCAACCTAGACCTAAGCGCATACAATTAATACAATACAATTAATTCAAACTAATAATTCAATAAATTCAATATTGTATTAAACAAAGTATTTATAAACAATCGTAAACCATTAAAGTAATGGTAAATGCTTATGTTTTAGATGCTTTCAATATGTTAATATAATGTTTCAGTGTCTATGCAAATGTGTGAAACTTATATGGGATGGAATCACACTTTACATGCAAATACCTCTGATTACTAATGAGATTGGTATGCATTGGTATTAGCCAACAGGTCAGACAAAAGAAATAAAGAGACTGGCAGACGGAGAAGATCAAGAGTATTAGGCTATCTATCGTATTGTCACTCTTGTGTGCTCAGTATCCTCATGGGTGTCTCCTTTCTGTTCGCATTGCTGCAATTAGGACTGTTTCCCTCACTTATTCTCATTTGAAAGACAAGCTCTTGCTCTCTCTCTCTCTCTTTCTGCTCAAAGACAATAAAAGGCTCTGTACACAATCAGGTTAAAAACAGAACAGGAGACTGCTTTGTTTGCATGTGTGTTGATGTGCATTTGTTTACATATTTAACACATGAGCAAAATATGTGTGCGTCTGCTGCCATCTCTAGTGAGGTACATCGCTGAGCTGCTGTATAGACAATGACAGGCCCTACTTGCTGCGTTGGTCCCTGTGCTTTTGAATTCTTTTGAATATGTTTAATCTATTCTAAAATTATTTTAGATTTTCAGTGTTTCCCATTAATTACATCTAATCTGTTCCACCACAGTTTCATAATGAACCAAAACTATTAATACAACATAAATCTCCAATGTTGTGTTGTACGCCATTGCTTTGGCAAATCATCAGTCAGTCGAACTAAAATCACAATATGACTCACACACAAATGGGTTCTCCAGCAGTTCTTTGTGGTACTATAATATAGCACTACCATACAAAGAACCAGCCCCTGTTTAGTTCTTTGAAGGATCTCTAACTCTCTCTTAGTCTCTTAGTTTAGTTAGGGGAAGGGTTAAAAAATTACATTAAAATACAGTGTATTTCCTGAAGATAACATGGTTATCAAACCTTTTGCCCCTAAACACCCCTATAAGGAAATATTTCAGGCCCCGGCACAAAGAGCTTTTACCATTGTAGTAAATTCCCATTCATAGCAAACATATAAGAGCAGAGTAACACATCTCAAATCTAAGGAGGAGAATGGGGTTCCTCTAATGGTTATACATAGCACCATTTTACAAAGGTGCTTTATAGCCCTGTTAAAGATAGGTGCTGTTTATAGCAGTGGTTCCCCTATGATTACAAGTCAATGAACCTCTTTTAAGTGCTATTTACCACATTTTTTGTTTAGAGTGTAGTGCACAAAAGCCTGTGATTTAATTAAGTAAGTACAGTCTGTTGTGATTTGTTTTAGAGTGATGCGTAGCACTGTGGTCTTTTACACATTTTAAGTGTCTCAGAATGACTTGAATAAAAATAAATGAATGAACTTATTTTTTATTTATTTATTTATTTTGTAAGTGCTGTTGACTGAGTTTAATGTGGATTGAACCCAGAATATCCCCTAACCATTAGAGTCTACTGCATGGAGCTGCATTGATTATTAGTATATATAAGTATGTTCACGATTGATTAAGACATTAATTGTCTAACAATGTTATTTATACACTCATAAAACTCAAGAAATCTATGTCAGTTTTCATGTTCGTAAGAAGAAGATTTGTAATGCATTTACTGAAAAATACTAAAGCTTTTTTCACAGTGTAACTTATGGGTCCTTGAGGCAAATTTGTTCCTCATGAGTTGAGGAACTCTCATGTGAAAATTTAAGTCTCGAGCTGAAACGGGGTAGAGGGCCTGATGTTCTGTCAGTTGCTATGCAACCATACATCCCATCCATACCAGAATGACATAAATTGCAATTAGCCACATACCCTTCATGCATGCAAAGTTTGCTGAGTTTTTACCATAGGGATAAAAAGTTAAAGCTGTTTAAAGTGAGGAGGAATAATAATAAGAGGACAGTGCATGGGAATCCTGCGTACACTGGATAATCTAATAATTTACAATAACAATGTTAAATAAGTCAGTGAGAATGTGTACTTAATTATTATATGAGGAATACTGTTTATATTATATTTATATTATTATTTTTATATTCTATAAAAATATTTTACATTTTATATAATATATATTTGATATATTTATTCAATATATATTATTTTATATAATTCCACTGGGCAATAAATGTGCAAATTCAGTCTAAAGTCTACAGGTCAAAGAATTTGAAAGTAGCTGAATGTCATTAGAAAAGAAGAAAAAAAAACCTACACTGGTTGTGTAAATATTCACATTTATTTACTTGAGAGAGATTTATTATGAGTCTTTATACAAACAACCATTTTTAAGTTTAAATTAAAAATGCCATGAAAAAAAAGAATAAAAAAGGGTTTGCATTTTGTTTATGTCAACGTGATAAATTTATAGCTCTTTTCATTAAGTAGAATGGTCTATAATTGAAAGTATGGCAGCTGCAAAAATAAAGATAAATGTAAATAAAGTATAAATGTTTTATTAAAACTCTTTATCAAACACACACAAAAAGACACATCATACACGCATAAACATGAATTCAATAAATTTAAATGTGTCTATATTCAGTCCATCACATCCCAGCTAATTTCAAAACTTTGTGGAAAAGAACTCCAGAACTTAAAATCTTCCAAAAATTTGATTCACTTTTAGTGGAGGCAAGGTTGCATTAAATTGATTATAAATGACATTTGTTACAAAACTCTTCTATTTCAAATAAATGCTGTTCTTTTGAACATTTAATGAATCCTAAAGAAAAATGTATAATGGTTTCCAAAAAAATTCTGAATGATTATGTGACACTGACTACTGGAGTAAGGGCTAGTGCCCTTACTAATATACTTATTATGTTAGTTGTTATTAAAGACTTTTAATAGTGCCAAATGACTATTTAGAAAAAAAGAGCCATTTTCACTTCTACTATTGCTCTTGACTGCCTGAAAGATAATCCTCTTTATTCATAAAAAATAGCGTGAGTTTCAATCAGAATGAAAGACATGCTATTGATGATGTAATATTTCCCAACTGATTATCATTAACCTCAGCCAGGGGCAAGGTCAGGACACACACATACAATAGTGAAGATGCTTCAGGCTTTATTCCAGACTGAATATATCTGCATGCACAACAACAACACACATACAAACACACAAATGTTCTGATGAGATGATCTTATGAAATGTGAATTTCCTATCATAAATCTTCACTTGATCTTCTGTGAGAGGTCTGGATATGATAGTTATGTATAATGGAAATACGCTCATCTACATGATGTAAGTGATGATACCATGTCCTTGAGCCACACACATCTATGCTGAAGCTCTTCCTCTAAGGTATGTGACTGAAAAAATAAAGCAGACATATGTTCACTGTTCACTCTGCTGAGATGTTATTACCGCGGTGATTGTACAAAACATACTGCCCTGAGCGGGAGTTATTCAAGTTTGGATTCTCCGCTGTTCTGCTCTCCAGCTGTCAGTGTGGTGAGAGAATTAAACACACATACCCACACCTGTGCGAATGTCTCCTCCATTATGATCAGAAAGGGACAAACAGAACGCAATCACAAACACAAAGCGGGTCGCTACATCTCTGTGTATTCATTATCTCAGCCCACACTGCAGAGAAAGGCAGAACTAAGATTAAAAAAGAGGGAGGAAGGGCAGGAGAGATGAAATGGATAAGAGAGAAAAGTTAAAGCAAGAGAAAAATGCCAACAAATTTCAAATCTCTCTCTTCAGTTTCTTTCTGATAGAGATCAGCTCAGAGACAGATTTAAAAATGTCTTGCACAAAAAAATAAGAGGAACTCAGTTTGCACAAATACTACAAGATCAGGTTGTCATGCACCTTTTTTATTTTGAAGGGGTGGTGGTGGAAGTCCTGGTTCACTCAGTGCCCCAGGCAAAGATAACACATGACTAGGCCCAGATGGAATCTGCTGACTTTTTTGCATTTTCTTTGCTGATTTTGGAGGAAAATCTGCAGAGGTCTGCGGAATGGATTTAAACGTCATATAATGTGTTAAACAGAGCTGAAAGTACAACACTTCTATTGGTTATCAAACTAGCCAAGAGCTAAGATATTAATTAAAACTGGTGGACGGTTGATGTGTAGAATTTAATGATTATGTGTGAACTTGTCTAGTAAAGTTTTTGATTATTGACAAAGGTGGTCTGTGGTCATATACTTACTGTGTATGTTATTTTATTGTTACTATATATAGTATCAATAGTATTTGGACAGTTCACTAAGAGGAGGTTAATTGACCATGTGTTGTCTATTCCTGTATGGCAAAAGAAAGGAACAGCTCAAGCCTCACAATCCAAAGCACACCACATCAAGTGCCAAACATAGTGGCAACAGTGTTATGGCATATATGGCTGCAATGGAACGGGCTCACTGGTGTTTATTGATGATGTAACTGCTGACAGGGTAGCAGGATGAATTCTGAGGTCTTTAAGGCTATAATCTCCACACACATCCAGCCAAATGCTACAAAACTGATAGGACACTGCTTCACAGATGGATAATGACCCTAAACATGTTGCGAAAGCAACTCAAGACTTTTTGAAGGCAAAGAAATGGAATATTCTTCAATGGCCAAGTCAGTCGCCTGATCCCAATCCAATAATAGCTAAAAAAGCTCAAATAAAGTCTGTACTTCAATCACCTCTTGACTTTTATTTCAAATACTTTGTAGTGGTGTATAAGGCAAAAGCACAAAAACAACGTCAGTGTCCAAATACGTCCAGACCTGGCTGTGGATGGATGGATGGATGGATGGATGGATGGATGGATGGATGGATGGATGGATGGATGGATGGATGGATAGACAGGCAGGCAGGCAGGCAGGCAGGCAGACAAAACTACAGTAAAGTCATTAATACACTATTCGGAAGAGACATCATGTAATACATGTTTAGACATTCAGACTTCCCACTTATGTCAGTTAAATGTAAATACCAAGGATCAGAAGAGACATAGAGAGAAAAGCAGAGAGAGAAAATACGACAGGAACAAATGAGAGGTATGAGATTCTCCCTTAGAGAGAACATTAGTGTCAACCGGCTGTAATCGGTCAGAATTACAGAAACTCAGTCATGTTAACACACACAGACAGACATGTCTTCCCCAAACCACATGTTCAGTCGCAGCGTTTAATGATTCAGTAGTCAGCAAGAACTACTTCTCTGCCTGCTTGAGTGTTTATGTAATGTTACATTAGGCATTATCAATAAGATGAAGGAAAAGACAAACAAATGAATGTATAAATCACACCATCAGATACACATATGGAGCAATCATATAACCCTACGCATAAATCTCTCCGCCTCCTCCGCAGTTAATGATTATAAATGAGAAGCTGAGGTTTTTTAATTACCGTCACGCTGACTAATTGATGAGATTAATAAAGATATCTGGACTCACATCTCATTCATTTTTTATGAGCAAACAACTTGACTTTTCTGTTCCTGTCGCACGTCGTATTTCAAATCAGGGTGCGAATAAAAATTATAGTGGCAGAGAACTATCGCGTCACATGACAAACGATGTTTGCAAAAATTAGGAGTGAACCAGAATGCAAACAGACTCCCCGTCACGCAGAATCTTCAGAGTCCTCCGGCAGCCTCTTGAAAAATTAAACACCATCAGTGTTTAATTCAGCATTTTGGTGGAATACCTGATGATATTCAGCTTCTGAATTCGTAATGCCCCTTTTAATTATGTTTGTAGTAAAATATTTATGCTTACACGCCGGATAGTGAAATGTTCAGTGTTCTTTTTTCAAATATTCCCTTCTAAGTCACTCCAAATGTCTCCCAAGTAATGAGTAAAGATGAGTACAGATATCAATATGACTGGCATTTTGTCTTATGACGTTTTTTTTATCATAATCATTAGTGTGTGTGTGTGTGTGTGTGTGTGTGTGTGTGTGTGTGTGTGTGTGTGTGTGTGTGTGTGTGTGTGTGTGTGTGTGTGTGTGTGTGAATACAGTCAATACATTTTGGATGAAATTCTATAGGCATTTCAAAATGGACTGAATAAATTTATTAAAATTGCACAGCAACATACCTCAGTAAATCTCATTCAGGAGCTCGATTCAGTCACTCTTGAAACAAAATGATTGGAAAACAACACTACAGTATTGATCATAAGGACTCTATTCAGCCAATCCACCTCATCTGCTTTTAAACAAGAATATTTTATTATCGATTCATTATTGGTCTTGATTTAATTGAGATTTGCTCCATCAACTAAAAGCATTCCAAGTATAAGGATGGATTCCTGCAGTGTGTAAAAAAAAAAAAAGATATGTACTCCAGTTATATTATTTTATTGTTCCAAAGAATCTATTGTATGAAATCGAGCCCATAACATCTCACAGAACTGGCAGCAGTTTGGTGGACAGTTTTATCTGAGATCATCAATGCTGATTTACATACCATATGTCCAGCCAATCGGTCATAGCTGTTGGACTCCATGCACCCCGGCCCCCTTAAGCCACCAGTAAAGGTGATTGTGCTGTTTATGATGTGACTGAAATATGGTCTTTAATAAGCCTGAGACAAAAGTCACTGCCATTCTCTGAATTATAGGCCAGTGTACTGAATCCTCGGTCATAAAATTGTCACCGGCTGCATTACAGAATCGGTCACAATTTATTTGTGTTATAAGCATGGAAACTTAAAAGTTTCCCTTGACATTTTCGAGCAACATCATGGATGCAGTGGTGCAAAAACAGGATCTGTGAAGAAACCAGGGTCAGTGAAGTCTATACTAGTGTGCAAGATTCTATGTGTACAGGTATGTGCATGCATGAATACTTATGGATACTTAAGTCACACGGGGGAAGTTGTGGCCTAGTGGTTAGAGAGTTTGACTCCTAACTCTAAGGTTGTGGGTTCGAGTCTCGGGCCGGCAATACCACGACTGAGATGGCCTTGAGCAAGGCACCGAACCCCCAACTGGGGAACAGTGGGCAACATAAAAAAAGCAAAATAACAATCCAAGTGGCAAGTAAAACAAATGTTACTAGAGCTTTTCCCAAAAGTAACATTAAATATCTGAGTCATTTTTTGAAATTACTATTCCTGGGGTGTTTTTGGAGAATATATGACCCTTTTACAAACAGAAAATATCTAAATAGTAGACAACTATTAGACTTTAGTTTGGGGTTAGTAAGACTTTTTTTTAAGGAAATTAATACTTTTTTCAAAAAAGGATGTGTGAAATTGACAGTAAAGACATTTATTATGTTACCAAACAGTTTTATTTCATATAAATACTTTTGAACTTTTATTAATCAAAATCCCCTGAGTAAAATGTATCGCAGTTTCCACAAAAATAACTGTTTGTAACATTGATAATAATAAGACATATTACTTAAGCACCAAATCATATATGATTTCTGAAGGATCATGTGACTGCTGAAGATTCAGCTTTGCCATCACAAGAATAAGCTATGTTTTAAAATATAATAAAATAGAAAAGTTGTTTTAAAATGTAAAAACATTTCACAATATTATTGCCTTATAGTGGGCTAAGAAACTTACTGACCCCAAATTTTTAAATGTTATACTTTTTATTGTTTTACATTGGTGTATTTGTGTTATATTTCTTTAAATTTGATATATTTTTTTTGTATAATTTAAAGAAATTTATTTTAAAGTATGATTTTATGGTAAAGCATTATTATGGTTTTATGGGTATTAATCATTGCCAATGTAGGGAAAAACTTGCTACCAAGTAAATATGGAAATCATAAATGAATTTTGTTGCTCAATAAAAACAAATGTTATGGTAACATAATTAAAAGTATGTATATTTTGAGGCTTTCATAACCCTTAAACCCAAAACTATAAAGGTAAATTCTAACTCTAAACACATTTATTGCAAACCCACATTTGACAGCTCTATATATTAATTTTCCCAGTGAAAACCTAACCAGCTCAGTGTTGTTTTTTCTGTTTTTAACAACTTGAAATGTAGCATTTAAATATCACTTCAGTTGATGCTGTAGTGCTGTAGGATAATAATGTCATGTTGTGGGCTAATTATTTTGTTTGTTTTACAAGTGCTTTTGAGCTGCCCAAGGCCGCCATACTAAAGGTTATATACAAATATAAAAATAAAGTCAATTACACACACACAATTACAGCTGTAAACCCAACACACATATGAACAGTGCCCACAGGGAAACACAACAGCAACCTTTACTCCACTGAGAGGTAGAGTGACAACACAATCATATCATTTCATTTTACACACACTTTACACCCAGCTGAGAAACTGGCTAAATACATCTGTTCTAGATGAAAATCCAGCAGGGTATTCCGATTTCCCCTCTCTTATTCCCTCTCTCACGCTCTCTTTCTCTGCTTGGGGACTTGAATCCCTTCTTGTGCTGATTACACACAAAGCTCTTTAAAAGCTTATTTCGGCTGCTTGCAAATTTCTGCAGATTGATTTGACTCTGTATTATGTTAAAATGGGAAAAGAATCCATCATGAGACTTTTCTAAAGACTTCTCAAAAGCTCTCTCTCTCCATCAGGTTAACAATGTATTTGCTTTGTTGAGGGGTCAGTGGAGCAGTTGTGTGACCGGAATAGACCGTGGATAATCGGGGTTTTCAAACAAATCACTAGTAAGACAGAGACCAAACAAAACCTGGTGCTGCATAACTGAGAAAGTCATTACACTCCTATGACAACCGGACTTCATTAAAGCAGTTAGAAAAAACATATAGCACCAGATTTGACACAATAACACTCATAATACCTTGACATCATTCATAGGAGTTTGTATGTAAATGTGATTTTTATATGTTTATATAGACGCTGAAATATTGACAACAGCATCTAAAACTTAAGCATTTTATGAATGATCTGTTTAAAAACCCTTTTAGGTTCATAGCATATTGAATTCGTTAAATTAATAAGGTTGAGTTTACTGTATTATTGAAAATAATTATATATAATTGTGTCATCACATTTAACACATTCACAATTCAGAGGTTTCATTCTGGTCTCTGGTTCACTCTAGCTGTTAAAATTAATGAAAATTCTGTCAATGAACCATATACAGTATATTTTTTTCTGATATTGTATAATAGTATATTGTATTTAAAATTTAGGGTAAAATTTAGAGTACTGAAAATCTTAGATTAGGGACTCAAAAATACCTATATAGGCTAATAGTAATATATAAGAATTCAAATATGTTTATAATGTAAATATAAAATCTCAAAAAAAAAAAAAAACTACATTTCTACAGTTGTGCATATGAAAGTACTTTTACATGTTAGATGCTGTAAATACCTATAGGACATTGCGTATATCCAAACATACAGAAATGTATGTGTAAGTAATGATATCAGAAATATTATCAAGAAAACATTAATTGCAACAATCAAACAGAACTGAGATTCTGTTCAAAACAGAATAATTAATAATTAATTGCATACATAAACACTTAAAAGAATGGCACTGCGTTAAATAACACTATTTGCATTTTTAGCTGGTTAGGTCATATTCTGAATAAGAATAAGGTGGGTTTTTTTCCCACATTTTACTTGAATTTCGGACTGGGCTTTAACCCCTCACCTGAGTTTACCGGTTGCTTTGTAGCTCTGGTGGCCTGCAGCAGTAGGACCCGGAGGCAAATTAATCTCTGTGAAAGAAAAATGGGCCCGTCCAAATCAATCATTTTAAAAATAGGATATACCCCCAACCCCTCTCTCTCTCTCCTATAATCGCATAGGTCAGTGCTTAGTCACTTATTTCATGCCCCACTGAAGCGTAGACAACAAGAGTGTGTGTCTGAGTGTGTGCGTGTATGTGTGCGATTGAGAAAGTGGGAGAGACAGCCTTATAAATTTTTCAGGACCAGTCTATTATTAGTGTGAAACAGCAGCAAAGAACAAGCAGTCTAATCAGTGAGTAGTGTAGGCCAATGTTTGGTGAGCCCTGGATACAGGCTAATGTGGGCTGTGTGGTGCAATGGATGTTGGGTAATACACTGTAGAATATAAGCCAGGTACTGGATCTTTATTAGCACGTAGTGTCAACATCACATCCATCACACTTTCCCCCTTTACAAAACAACAATGTAATGCAGGTGTAAAACAGAGATGAGACATTTAATTGTCAACACTAATGAATTTGTAGCATACCTTGTTTGTATTTGCGCCTCCCACCATCCATTTACCCTTTCCCCATCTCTCCGGGCATGATTTATACCTCTTTTTCTCTAACAGCGGGGTCCTTAGTTTTGGTCTTGACTCTCTTTCTCTCAGACTGATCTCACTGCAGGTATTCAATCAAAGGCATTATCTGATGAAAGGGGACTGTTTATGGAGTCGGACAATCTGTAGCCCATCAGAAATATCAGCATTATGAAAGTTACACACACGCTTAACACTCAGGGAAATGTCAGCCAATGTTTACCGATCTGTAAATGTTAAAATATTTACTGTTTTGCTCAATAACCTTTTCTGTGCACAGTTATATGCAAGTTCCCAACTTCATTGCCATAACAACGTAATGCCATAAAACCTAGAACATTCAAACCAACATAAAAATTATAATTTACCTAGTGTGATTTAAACTTTTATAAATTAATTTATTATTATTATTATTATTATTATTATTATTATTATTATTATTATTATTATTATTATCTAATGCCACAAATCGCAATATAGCCTCATTGGAAAAACATGCATGTACCTACATTTTTGCAAAAAGGCACCTATATAAACAATCCAACATATATCTCTCCATATATCCAATATATCTCTCCAAATCAGTGTAGAGCCATTTTGGCAATTCTGAGCAGTACGCAGATGGTGTACGCTATTCTGTGTCAGCCGTGCTGCGCCAATGCGCTGTTTGCTTTCAAACCAAAGCACAAATACACGTAAAAAATGTATCCTTGTTGGCGTGGCTGACACAGAAGAGCGTACGCACCCTGTGTACTGCTCAGATTTGTCAAAATGGCGTTATGCTGATTTGGAGAGACACAGAGGAGAGGAACTGTTGAATAAAGTTGATATTTTTGTTTTCTTCATGTACAAAAAGTATTCTCGTCGCTTCATAACGTTAGGGTTGAATCACTGATGGCAGATGGACTATTCTGACGATGCTTTTCATACTTTCCTGGACCTTGACACTGTTATTTGGCAGTCTATGGGACAGTTTCAAGCCTATCTGTTTTCATCCAAAATATCTTAAATTGTGTTCCAAAGACAAAGAAAGCTTTTACGGGTTTTCGAATGACATGGGGGTAAGTTAATAATTACAAAATTTTCATTTTGGGATGGAGTATCCCTTTAACACCTGAGGCAGTCCAGCAATCTTAAAAAAAATAAAATAAAAAAAAGCTACACCCCAGAGAGCAGAAATAATCCTTATGTTATTCTGACTTCAAATGATCCTGGGCGCCTTGGTTTTTAAAGCACAAAGGAGCTTGTGCCGTTAATAAAAATCCCAATCTAAATCAGCCATCCAGAACACAGCTCAGCCCGGGGACGAGTTCTCTCCTGTAACGCACTTGTTTCGGGCAGCTCAGTACTATAAAAGATTTCCACCACCCTCACTGCCCGTTTTTTCTTCCGTCTCTAAATCTGCCATAACACATTCACCGCGGCACCCCACTCTTTGATCGGGGGGTGAATTTCTTTACCATATGTTTATATGCAGAAGATGTTATAGCTGAGATCAACAGAAGTCAACCGCATATATTTTAGTGCTGACATGACAGGGGTGTCTATATGCCTAAGGAAGTGAGACAGCGAGAACGAAAGAGCTCAGAGGTTAATGAGGACGGACAGGTTTGGCATTTGAGGGGAGGAAGAGAAGGATACTCATCATCTTCGCGCTCCTGTCGCCATGTAAACCTGACCTTGTAGCCCCTGATTCTCTCTGCTCTTTCCGGAGGGTGTCTCATGTACACGTTGTTTCATATTCAAAGGGCTGAAGGGATGGAGAAACAGAGTGGCATCTTCACACTTCATCCACTGCTCACTTGTTTCAAATGATGTGAAAAGGGGTGAAAAAAGTGTAAAAGCTTTTCGAGAGAACCCGCACACCCTCACAATCACTCCAACCATCTTCAAACAGCCATGTGTGTGTAAGATTAAATCAGGATGCCCTTGTGTCCACTCATGAGTTTTCAGTCCTCCTCATCTTGGGAAAAAAATTAGCCATTTCCCCTCGCGTTCCCTGGAGATCCCAGTATGCAGTCACTCGGTTTTGCTTCCCAGAGGAAGTGCACAAGAGTTTTCAGAATGATTTTGAGGGTGGAAGTGTGATAGCTGGACTAGGAGCAGACAGCATGTGGGAGTTTGGTTCATGGAGAGAGTTTGACTAGTTGTAATGCGAATATCTCGCCTGGCCAGACCGTGTTTCCTGTCTCCTCATCCGGAGCTTAGAAACGAGACGGCACAGCTATCTACACAATCAGACAGTGGGCAGAGAGAGAACACATCTCTCAATAGCATACACACACACATGGCCTGATGGGTCGGGGAACATATCTTGTTAACCGGTTTAGAATCAGTTGTGCTTGTTATTTTCTGGGTTTTTTCTTGGGAAGTCAAGGTGTATGCAGATCACTGTAAGCACAAATCCGTATCAGCTAAACACATTTAGTTGTGGAAACCAAGTAAAGTTATTTTTACCATATCTTCTGTGAACTACGCGGGCTACTTGTCTCATCTAGAATTCGGTAAAAAAATAATTCTGTTGACTTACAAAGCTCAATAATCTCTCACTGAGCTTATTCAAGCGTACAATCCTCTACGCATGCTGGGGTCTTCTGGTTCAGGTCTTCTCACTGTCCACAATTTCAGGCACCAAAACCAGGGAAGTCACTAGAACATAAATCTCTACCTAACATTGCATTCTTCTATTAAAAGTTATTAAAAGTAAATGCTAAACTTTTCCTTCCTGGGCACCCTGATTTTCATTATCATTATTTAAGGGGAAGTCGTTGTTTAAGGGGAAGTCGTGGCCTAATGGTTAGAGAGTCGGACTCCCAATCGAAGGGTTGTGAGTTCGAGTCTCGGGCCGGCAGGAATTGTGGGTGGGGGGAGTGCATGTACAGTTCTCTCTCCACCTTCAATACCATGACTTAGGTGTCCTTGAGCAAAGCACTGAACCCCCAACTGCTCCCCGGGTGCCGCAGCAT
The DNA here is from genome assembly GCF_018340385.1 of Cyprinus carpio. Taxonomy (NCBI): domain Eukaryota; kingdom Metazoa; phylum Chordata; class Actinopteri; order Cypriniformes; family Cyprinidae; genus Cyprinus; species Cyprinus carpio. Next base: position 13,414,009 of record NC_056604.1, on the reverse strand, counting down.
AAAAATGGCTGCCCACTGCTCCGGGTGTGTGTTCACAGTGTGTGTGTGTGTTCAATGCTCTGTGTGTGTGCACTTCGGATGGGTTAAATGCAGAGCACGAATTCTGAGTATGGGTCACCATACTTGGCTGAATGTCACTTTCACTTTCACTTTTTTTTAAACTTTATCATAGTGTTGTTTGTTAATTAATATTTATTAATTGCATTATTATTATTATTATTATTATTAATGTATTTGTTTGTTTATTTATTTATTTTCTTGGTTATTAATAAGAATTGTCATTATAAATAATTAGTTAATTTAAAAAATATGTTTTTAAAAACTATGGTTTGGAATTAAATTAGGTATTTTATTCACTTTATGTGACTACTACTATTACTTATAATAATCATTTTTGTTTTTAAAATTTCATGCAATTGAATAAAATTTTAACAAATATTAGAATATTATTTTATATATTTTCAACAAAAAAGACTAGGACTATGTGAAAAGCTATACTGTTATATGCAAATAAATTGGTGAAAATTATATAATTTTAGAATCGGGTAAATCAAATGAATCATCTGTATGAACCTTCCAAGGCTTCATATAAAAAAAAGAAATAAAAAATAAAATAATAATAATAATAATAATAATAATAATAATAATAATAATAATAATAAACGTTTGTTAATTTAGAAAGCTATATGTATGATTATTATTATCATTATTAAATTCGTTAAAAATACTAATTTAAATAATAATCTAAATTAATAATAATAATTTGTTATTATTATTATTATTATTATTATTATACTAAATTTTAATAACAAAAACAAGAGCAACAACAACAGAACTATAAGATAACAGAAGTAAATAACAAACAATTGAATATGCAATTTTTTTTAATTGTTTATATTATTATTAAAATATTATATTAATAGTTTAAGAGACAGAGAGAGTGAGAGCACTGCTGTTGTTGTGATACAAGCTCCATGACCTTCTTACAAGGCTCAGTACATTTATCTACACACACTCACACACGAGTACACAAACAGCAAGGTCAGTCGACACCATTACAGATATTTCTTCATTACTGGCAGCGTAGAGGCCTCAGTGTGTCACAGCATGCTGAGAAACTCAACACACACAGCACACACTCAAGACAATTACACAAACAGTGTTAAATAATGTCTGAGGATCATGGGTTCAATCTTTGTTTTCTACTTTATCACAACAATATTCAGAGCCTACAAAGCTTCACCTGAAGGACCTCAAACCTGAGTTGGAATCTGAATCTCAGAGGTTTGAATTACCAAAAGACGATTAACTTTTTTATAATGTAGTGAATTTAATCCGGAGCTTTGGGCTTTAGTTATTGGACTCGGATCCACTGGGGTGGACAATCAGAGTTCTCATCAGAGACGAGATGAATGAAAGGGATCCTGCTAGGACTCTTAATGAATCAAGGAGAATGATCTGCCTAGACGATTTGAGTGTGTGTGAAGGTCTGCGATGCGTGAATGTTTTTCATGTTGTTGTTTGTTGTGGTTCAGTGTGCAGAGAAGCCAAACTAATCAATAACAGTAAAACATCCAGGACCGAGCAGGCATAAATGAGCTTTCCAGCATGCTGTTTTTAACATCTTATTAAGGTCTTTACAGGGTTCCTGACTTTCAACTGATTGATTTAGCTTTTTTCTTTCTCTCTCTCTGCTTCGTTCTTTCTATTGATTGAGCTCTTATAAATCATCATAGATTCTCGTTAAAGAAATTTTTCACTTACCTTTCATACTTCATCTGCATTTTCTCTTTTGCCCTCACACCAGTGTGTAACTAACTAACTAACTAACCTATATATTATTTCAGCTTTTTTTTTCAGTGTACCAACAAGACAGTAACACCTGCCTAAAAGTCCCATATGGACATACATTAAACCTGCCATACCGACCCGACCTCCCAGAAACGGACCGGAATACATTTGGCCTTCCTCCATCTGCTCTGATCGCCACACACACATACTTAGGACAATGATGCAAGAACACTTCCTTTGATTGAAATTAATTTATTCGTGCCAGCACACTGGTTTTGGCATCTATTAATTTCCCTTTATTAAATTTCACACCTTCACCCTTGAAGTTAATTAAAAGAGTGAGAGAAGAGGGTGCTGTATCACCCGGTCTGCTCTCCTTTCTGTCTCCCTCCCTTCTTCATTCTCTTCACCTCTCTCTTTGTTTAAACAATCTCCTAATCGTATTTAAAACAGTCCCAGCTGTGCGGAGAGCAGCTCTCCTCTGTAACAACTCTATGGACAGCACAATTTACCTGTCAGAGTTTAACCTGATAGACTCATTTCCATAAACCCTAATCTGTCTTTCTTTTCTCCACCGCCCAGATTGCAGTCTCAGACTACTATTGTCAAGTGACGTCTGAAGGGAAGGCTGCGGGGCTGACGTTTGTTCCACACCTGAGACAAGCTGAGAGAGGCTGAAAGAATTGGATTGGGATTGTTGCGGTTATCTGCTAGCAAGGACCCTCACATATTATTCTGAGAGAATTCTGACATTCAGACTGACTTCTGTGTCTCATCCACTGCTGAATAAACCAGAGCTCTGATCCACAGAGCTTTAAAAGGACTCTTATGACACTGAATGAATTATGTGTCTGATCCAAGTCTTGATATAAGTGGCAAGCGATCTGAAGGGAAGGCTGCCGGGGCTGACGGTTTGTTCCACACTGAGACAAGCTGAGAGAGGCTGAAAGAATTGGATTGGGATTGTTGTGGTTATACCCTCACATTCACGACATTCAGACTGACTTCTTTTAACTGCTGTGAGCCATCATGTGTTATGATCTGCTGAGTTTATAAGAGGTCTGTTATGAAGGGTTTCTGTTGGTTATTTTTTGATAGGTTGCTGTTGGTTATTCATTGATAAGAAGCTGCATAACACACGTTTCCTTTTTAATGTGCCCAATAATAAATAATTATATATATTTAATATATATATATATATATATATATATATATATATATATATATATATATATATATATATATATGCTCTAGTCTATTGTCTGATTTCTAAACTGACCGTTAATTGGAGTGCCATCACACCTTAAAAGTAAAATTGGTGTAGAAACAAATTAAATTCAGACATTTCTAGTAAATTTCACAAATAATTAAAACACAACTGCACATAAAATATTTAATTAAATGTGAAAGACTGAAACAGTATTTTCTTGTAAAATGCACTCCAGTAATCTTAATCATAAAATTATATTTTACAGTGTACATAAAACCCCAGCAGAGCCCCTGATTATTATTAAATGATAAAGAAAGACCCTCTTTACATATAATTTATTTTTTAAAAACTCAAATCAAACCCAGCCAGAACACTGAACAAAAGTAAACTTATTCATTATTAATCATGTAATTTAAGAGTCATTTAAATGTGGAGAAAGTAATTTCATTAATTAATTATAGCAGATCTGCATTAACGTCCATGATGTGGTGTGTTTTGATGTTGGGCAATGTAGATTTGTTTAGTGCAACAACAAAAAAAAAATGCATAAATTGACAGTGTTCTAGAAAAAAGTTTGAGCAGATTTGATATGTTCTCAGCTGTTATGCACTACCTGCCAATTTATTATTTTTTCATGTGTTCCTTTCGTTTATCAAAATATACTCTAATAAAATAACAACACTATAATCTAGAGCATAGTTCTTAAAATCTGATGTACCCTTTATAGAAATACTTCAAATATTTCAAAAAGGTATTGCATAAGAGGAATGACCCACTACTGCTAAAAGCCGTTGTGTGCGGATACTGAGAGGAAATCTGATTCCCTGATTGGAGAGCACAGTGGCAGAAGGCATCAGTGATTTCCAGTTGGGAGTAAAGAGCCTCATAACACATCTGCACAACCAATGAAGGGGAGAACAGTGACTGAGCCGGGAGACTCTTTTACCCACGATACCCTTCTTCTGCTGCCCATCTGCTTCCACTCAGGGTAATGGAGTGTTATAGGGCAGTGGTGGCCATTAATTCTGCATGGACAATTTAACATCCAAAGCAGGCGGTCAAAATTGAGAATGTGTGAAGGGTTCTACCCTATAAAAGCAAAGGGTGAAAGATATGACTCATCTCCAGTTTATTTAGGCCTATTCATTCTGATTTATAGTGTATGCTTGGTCAAAGAATTCTTAAAATATTAGGAAGAGCTTTTAATCAGACAAGGTAATAGGCATGAGAGGTGGAGGGTTAACTTTTCGCGGCTGTCGTGTGAACGACCAATCAAAGGTGATTGTATTCACACAACCAGCATGTAGCTTGTGTGTCCATTCAGTTTCATTCAGAATAGATGTGGCCAAAGTGGTTCCCAATATAGGCTAGTGCATTTGGTATACAGTGAAAATGGAATGACGAATGATTTTGGACACAAAAACAACTACATGCTCAAACATGCTCAGTGAACTTTTAAATCTGCAATGATATCTATTCTTTACTAAAATATGTATATTACATGTAAAATCATAGTAGATTTCCAGCATGGTAAAAGTTTCACGTTTAGCCTACTTGTTTATGAATACATTTTAATTTTGGCAATGAACAGAAAAATTAAATAGATCATTAAATTAATGTGTTTGGTAGATAAAAAACACACTTGAACTGAAGCTGCAGTTAACGCATTCAACTTGTCGCACCAAAATGACCTAAACGGTTTCTCGGTGAAATGATTGCACTTTAAATACTACGTGACACATTTATGATACAACATGACTCGGACACAAAGGTGAGCTCAATGTAAAAAGGCCAACTAACAAAGTGCTTCAAAAAGGTGAATAACCTGAACTTACTGCGCGCACTTGAACTTCTGTTTGCGTCGAGACTAAACACCAAATCCACCGTGGATGCAACAGAAGAAATGAGATAACCAGCGGACATGCCTGACAAAACCGCAGCGCCATGTACAAGCCCAGCCCATCCATAGGTGAGTCCTAAAGAAGGCCCAAAATATTTGTTATGATTTTGTTACTTTAGGGTGGCGCGCCTTCAGAATTTCATTGAGAGTGCCTGTTAAATTCTGTTTCAGTTTCCAAATTTGAGATACCAAATTTGTAGTAGTTGTAATTTAGAGATGTAGAATTTAAAGGGAGTGAAATTCAACTGCTTTTAGTGTAGTTTATAATCATTCATCGAACATTTCACAATTAATTACCCACAAACATTATATTATAACAACATATTATGTTTTTTGAACCATTTGATGTTTATATTATAGTAGTAATGAATGTTTGAATGCCACCTTTATATTTTGTATTTTATATTATGTGTGTGTTCTTTATGTATCTATGTATGAATATGTGTGACTCATTGACTAAAGTCAATTCTAAAGTTAAGAGTTCTTCCCAAGTATCTTTAATTCTGTGATATGAATGAAAAATCAGTTGCAGACCAAAAAAGGTTGACAACCCCTACAATAATTTTTAGCCACGGCACTAATGTACTAATTTAATCCCTGCAACCATTATAATGAAGGCAACTCACTAAAACCACTGAAGAGTCTCATCTTTTTGTCTTTTTTTTCTGTTTTTTCTCTTTTTGTAGTGATGATGGATTGTTTATTTGTTTTTTTTATCTTTATGACTTCTTGAGTCTTGATGTTTGCGGTAGTTTAAGAAGATTAAACAGCAGAGGTGAAGAGGTGAAACGAGACGTGGTTTAAATACAACAACACAAATTACACCAGAGATGCAAGTTTAATCATGCGGATGACTGATAATTGTTTTGACATCTGTATGTTTTTAATCAGTTTTCTCCCAATTTTACAGTGGTAACTGCCACTGGATAACAGCGAGAACTAAAACAGTCTGATCAGACTCAAACTCAGAGGTATTCCAGAGAGAGGGAGCGCGCGGAGGGACTCTTTGATATCAGAGCTGGGTAATCCACTTTTTTTATTCCTCTGTCATGTCTTCATCTCTCTGCCAAAGTGCCCTTTTATTAACCTTTGACTCCCGTTGCCATGGCGTTTGAAGTGCTTGGTCTTAACTGGGCTTAACGCTTAAGTCATTGTTTTTTTTCTCTCTCGCTCTCTCTCACATGTCTTTTATTTTTTCTGAAAGTATCACTTTCTCACAGGTCTGTTAAAGGGCACAGGTTAGAAAAACTGTCATGACTCCCGCTAAACCTGTCTTTATCAGACTTCTCTTTACTGCTGGTTATTCAATTAAATAGCAGTGGTGATATCAATTGGCTGATTTTTTTTAAAGGTTCAACTGTTTGTCCAAACAATGGAAGATCAGATGTTAAAAATAACACTAGAACTGCGTTAGCAGCTCCAGACATGTAGACCCACTTTAACTGAGATATGCGCACGCTGTCTACTGAAACAACACTGATTACGGTTGAACCCCTGATGTCACATGGACTATTTTACCAATGTCCTTGCTATGTTTCTGTGCATTGATCATGGTAATATCCTTGCTGTCTATGGGAGGGTCAGAGAGCTCTCAGATTCCATCAAAACATCTTAATTTGTGTTCTGAAGATGAACGAAGGTCATATAGGTTTGGAATGACATGAGGGGTGAGTAATTAATGACAGAATTTTCATTTTTGGGTGAACTATCCCTTTAAGGTCTTACTGAATTTTTATTTTTGGGTTAGGTATTGATTTTTTGTTGTTTAATAAATATTATTATTGCAGTTTTACAGCTTTACTCTAAAATTATTATATTATTATTTTTCTTAAAGTCATTTTTTTTATTTCACAGTGCAACATTGATTTCATTGTATTATTTTTATTTGTTTATTATTATTATTGTTGTTATTAGCAGTAGTAGTCATTACAGTTATATTGACATATTGTATTATCACAAAAATGTTGGCCAAATTGCAGGCCAATAAACAAGCACAGAGATTTAAAAAGAAGAACAATTCTGACACAACAAATACTGTAGATTTTGGGACCTGTTTGCGCAAATAATCACAGTCAGAGGGGTGTGTCAGACAAATACATTGCTAGAGCCATGGATTAATAATAAAAATAATAGCAACACAACAGTAAGAAAACAAGTGAGTTGAGCATAGGCTTTACTCTCTTTAAAAAAAAGAAAAGAAAAGAACTTAAAAAATGACCTAGAGGTTCATCAGCAGAACATTAATTTCTCATGGGATGACACTTGTGGAAGTGTCTCTGTAATCTTTGCACAGTACTGTATTAAAAACCAGCACAGCGGAACAGAGGATGAGACCCCAAATAGAGAGTAGAAGGATGGAGGAAATGGAGTGAAACTGTTAGGACAGGTGGATAAAGACAGGAGGAACCTCAGGAGGAGGGATGGATTAAGAGGGCAAATTCACAGTGTTGACCAACAGAAAAGCTGCTTGGTTTGAAAATGACTTTTGTGTGAGCTGTGCTTCATACATAGCCACACCTGTCAATGGATCTTTTTTTCCTACAATATTTAGCCATAAAAACACACTGTAAGAGTATAAATAAGGTCCATTTTGATTGCAAGTTGATCTGACGATAAGATTTTAAACAACAAAACAATGGAAAGTTTTTTGGGAGGGAGGACAGATAGGCTTCAAAGGAAGGCGAGCACAGGACTGTAACATTTAATTTTGATGAAAAATGCATTGTCTGTGCATGTTCATTTGTTAAGATGCTGTGTGTTTGAGTGTGTGTGAGTGTTAGCTACAGCAGAAAGTGGTTTGTGTGTTCAGCATTGATATAGTTCCAGCATCTGTTGTGTCTCTCTAGAGGTGTTAAATTTATCTCTGTTATGAAACACTGGAGAAACACACAAACACACACTTACAAAAACACAAAAAGCTCATGTTTACCAGCTGTTTTAGATCTGAGTCTCACTAGTTCACTCACTTTGCTTTTGTCCTGATGTGACTCTTTGTTATCAAAATGAAGCTGATTCTCAACTTAATCTCTTAAGATTAGTCTTAGTCTTATGGCCACATTTGGAGGTTTTATATCATCAGATTAGTCTAAACTGTAGCATACACATTCAACCTCCAAGGCCTCAGTATTCAGTATGCATGCACACACACACATTCACATGTACACACACTTCAAGGCCTTTCTGTCGGCTACTATAACATTTGCATCACACCTGGATAGCGACTGTACACCCACCCATACATGATCGTACATTGTGTACTATCTCTCTCTCTGTCTCTGTGTGATAACGCCTCGCTGTAATCACACCTGAATGGCATACAGATGAAAGCAGTGGTATTTAGTTAAACCTCTTAAGGTTTAACAGAACTGACCACCAGCGATTGGTCTGACAACATTTATGATCAGACCACTTAAACCACTTTTGGATGTAGTCAGAAATGCATGTGGCCATATTGCATTTGTAGTGTGTACACAATAATCAGTCCAAATGCTGTACATCGGAGACAGCAGCAAAGACCGCCTACTGACCTGTTAGTCAACTGCTGCATTAAAACAAGGGTTTAACTTTGTCATCTGTATGCATCTTTCAGAGAAAATTACCATCCAGTTGTAAAAATTTTGGGGGAAAATCCTTCAAAAGTTTGGGGTCACCGAGGCAAGAATTAACTTAATTAAAAATCTAGTAAAAACAGTTATATTATGAAATCATTAAAATAATGGTTTTGTATTTTATATTTTAATTATATATATATATATGTGTGTGTGTGTGTGTGTGTGTGTGTGTGTGTGTGTGTGTGTGTGTGTGTGTGTGTGTGTGTGTAATTTTGTAATATATTTAATTTTATAAGCAATTTATTCCTGTGATGTTTTATTTTGAATTTACCTGAATTGAGTGTCATATGACAACTGATGTTTTTTTTTTTTTTTTTTTTTTTTATCAATATCAATGTTGACAACAGCTGTGCTAATTACTAGTTTTGTGGAAACTGTGATGCAAATTTATTTTCAGGACTCCTTGATGAATAGAAAGTTCAAAAGAGCAGGATGCATTTGAAATTGTTTTTTTTGAACCAACTGTCAATTTTGGCCAATTGAATGCATTCTTGTTGTATAAAAGTATTAATTTCTTTAAAGGTTTAGATTATAGTGTTACTATAATAGTGTGAATAGCTTTTCTTTTGCTGTTTTGTTTTGTGTTTTTTTTTGTTTGTTTGTTTGTTTGTTTTTTATCTTTATCAACATGCAGTAACATAGTAATTGATGTATTTGGTCACAAAATCCACACACAGGTGGTGGCAGGAGGTGCATTTGAAACACGTGTTACTACCAGGTGTAAATGGCGATGTGTCTCACCTGACAACTTGTGGTCTGCTCATCCGAAACGAATGTTAATACCGACCGTTACGCTTATAAGAGACATTTGCACTTATAAAACCATCTTTAATGAACCACAGGTGTCGTCTTTGAGAATTTGCATCTTCTTGACACTGGTTTATACTGGTACTATATTTGTTCAGTCCTCCTGGGAGTGTTTCAGAGGTGTGGGTCAGAATTCATGTTAGAATGAGCAAATATGTGTGTCATAGGATCATAGACATAGTATATGAGCAACAAATATAGTCCTCAAATAAATATAGTCTAAAAATCTAGATCACTGAAAGATTTATTTTGAATGCTTGTTAGATGCAATTTCCTGTGTTTACACAAAGTGCATTACAGACTTTTCAGCAGGAAAATAAATTAACTCAAAATTAATCGCCCTTTCAGAATTCTGCAGGGATGTTATATTTGCTTCAACAAATAGAAGGGAAGGACTAGAACATGGAATTACCCGTGTCTGTACACATAATAACATCATTCATTTCTGCACATTAGCTGTGAGTTGAGGGTAATTGTATGCTTGTGTTTCTCAGCAGGTGGGGATCAGTAAAATAGTGATTCACACTCTCAGGTTCTCAAAGATCTGCCGGCTCTGTGCTCGCCTGTCAGACACAAACTAAGCTGACCAGACACCCACATTTTTTTGGAGACAGAGACTCTGTTTTTGGTAGCTTGTTTCCTTTGTTAAGGTTTTCTTTGGAATTTTGTTTTTTTTTTATTTTTTTTTAAAAAAGTTGAGAAAAAATTATACAGTATATACCTAATTTAAATATGTATAGATATGTAGATATACACATTTTCTTCCTGTTCTAAAGTTTTCACCCCCAGATCTTAATGCATCATGTTTCCTTGTTGATCACCAGTGAACATTTGAACCTTTTGAGCCAATAAGCGTTAAGTGTTCGCTTTCAGCGCTGAGGAGTGTTGAGTGTTGACCAATCATCATAGAGACAAAAATTACGTGAAATTAGTTTGAACGTCTCCCGCTGCACTGATAGTGTACCATGTAGGCTACTTATGAGTAGCGATACTGAATATTTGATCGCCAACAGATTTACCAAGCTGTCATTCAGACAGTATGTATACAAATTAAAAATGAAGGTAGAACACGCCTGAGCTGGATGATGTTACAGCAGTCGGCTCTTTTTTTAAGAAGTGATGGTTGTGTGCTTCAATTGATAGGCCAGGTAAGTGAAATTATATTATCTTGCTGTGTGTGTGTCGTTTTCTTTTTGTTTTCTGACTAAAAGCAACCAAAAAGCCATTTTAAAGTGGATAAAAAATAATGATATTTCCTCTAATATAATAATAATCTAAAACCTAAAACCTAATAATAATGATAATAGTCGACAGGGATTCCCAGACTAATACAATTAGTGTGCCTCCCCTATTTTAAAACCCACAAGCCGCCACTGCCTCTAGGTAACAACACAGTATTACAGTTTTTAAAATAGCTTAGACTCTAAAAGTGATGCTTGAGGCCCATTTAGTGGAACCATTCACTCTTATACCTAATCTTTAGACCAAGTCTGCAAAACTATAAGCACATTACATGCTTTAAACTCAGTCTGATATGGTAAAACAAACTTTTTGCAAAACTCTAAGTAAACACAGTTCTCTACATTACACACATAATTCGAAACTAACAGCTCATTTGTTAAATTTAGGAAACACTGCCATTTTTATGCCACACTCATTTACTGATGACCTACACACTGTGATCATGTATGAAAACACGTATAAATAATTTGTTCACTTTGTAATGAAAACTCAGTTTTTTATTAGAAAGACATTATTTTTACCCCCTTGCATTTCTGTTCTATCTACCTACATGTCATATCGATCTACATGCATACAAGCCAAGTCAGAAAGTCAACTTTATTTATGAAGTGCTTTATAAAATATAGATGTTTCACAGCAGCTTCACAATAGTATCAAATTCACATTCTGCTGTAAAGCAGCTCTAACAAGTCAATAGTGTCATTCTACAGCTCAAGTCAGTTCGTTATTGATTCAGTTCAGTTGCATAACTGTAAAATTCATCAGTCATACATACTGTATATACAGTGCATATGTGCATATGCATGTACAATATGTGCGAGAGCTATGACAAATCCCTGTGCTCCAGTGCACTCTGAACAAGCAAAAGACACACAAGAGTAGTGTTTTAAATTTTTCACATCTTTGTGTAGTTTGTGTATGTGGCTAGAAGTGTTTGCTTTTGCAGGATGTGTGTGATGTTTTGTATGTTGTGTGTGTGTGTTTTGTGGTTTTGTGTGTAGAGTTTTGAGAAATGGAGCCATAGTTTCAAAAACTGTGTGTAAGCATTTTGAAAAAAAACTGTAAGGATCAAGCATCTGCAAACTTTCATTTTGCACAGACACAATAAATTGGTCAATTCGTTACAAAAGTTCTCTAGTTCCAAAAGTGCTGTTCTTCAAAAAAATTCCAATTATGCACAGTGATTATTGATTGGTCAATTCGTTACAAAAGTTTTCTAGTTCCAAAAGTGCTGTTACTGAAGACTAGAGTAATGACTGCTGAAAATGCAGCTTTGCTAGAATCGCAGGAATAATTGACATTTTAAAATGTCTCTTTTAGAAAAGAGCCTTGAAAATACCTGATGTCTAACTGAAAGTATACTGTAGAAGTGTTTGAATTGGTTTTGTATGGTACCAGATGTTCCATGATATTTGAAACCAGTATAAGTCATCATAGCATTATCAATTAGCTGCATAATCCTTTTTTTCTTTTCTTTTTTCTTTTTTCTTTACGTATATAGTGTAAATACTCATGACTATGGGTCACCCTATGGCACACACACACACACACCTGAGGAAACAGGCATCAAATTATCCAGTGTTTATAAGTAAAGAACCCTGTGTAACAGCTGTCCAGATGTTTGCCTGCCTGACCTGAGCCTCATAACCACCGCAGAGACACCTGCCCATACTGCCCACACTCTCTGGCCATATGTCAATGCACACACACATATTTACAGTATGCCAATTGAGATGCACCAATATAAATAATAGAGCAATCTGCTACTACAAATCTGCAGTTTTCTTGTCTTGCCTCATAATGTTTTGGATGAGACTTTACATAATCTTTCTTCATGCAATTTTTTCTGCATGATTTTATTGTGTGCTTGTATTTCAGTTTAAAGAATCCTTTATCTTGAATCCTTTGTTTTAAAAATTCAGATTAAAAATGCACATAAAAATGACTACACAACTGATTTGCAAGAATATTAGTTGAAGATGAAGGTGACCGCGGTACAAGCAGGGAATGTGATTAGCTATGCTGTTTGACATGAACAGCTCTATTTGAGTCTTAGATCAAATTTTAGAACAACAAAGAAGGCAATTCTAATAGCATTCCCTTCCACACACAAGACAAATCATTTAAACCCCCCTAAGAAAAAGAAACACACACACACACACAAAAACACAGATTTCAGTATCAGCCTAAACACAACTCACTTTAATCAATTCTAATCTGTTTTAGAGTAGAATATTATGCATACATCTCCATATTACAGATCAGAAAAACATGGTTTACTTACAAACTTGTGCATTATTACACTTTACCACCTTTCTTCTTTTTGCATTTTACTTCCATCTTGCACTTTTGATTTGACTCCCTCTTTCACATAGTAGAAGATAGTTTCTGCATTGTATAATAACTAAAGTTTTAGGTTTTTGTGCTACTCTAAACCCACACTTTCAAAAATAATGGTTATATTATTGTCATTTAGTTCCATGAAGAACCTTTACCATCCATGGAATCTTTCCATTGCACAAACGATTCTATATAATGGAAGAAGGTTATTTAGAATATTAAAAATATCTTCAAACTAAGATCACAGTTTCTGGAGATCTTAAAAATGTTTAATATGACTTTCTACAAATTAAGGTCTTAAAAAATCTTAAATTGGTCATGGCATTAAATGTTGCATGCACTGCAAAGAAGTACTGTTGTCTTGTTTTCCAGTTAAAAATATCTGTACGTCATTAAATCTAAATACATTGACTTGAAGTTGAAGTAATCTCACTTCTGTTTTCTTCTGCTTTTTAATGTATCTTAATTTAAGTATCCTTAGACATTTGCATTAGAAAACAAGGCAAAAAATACTGAGGAATTACATTTTACATCACATTTTGCAGGGTCACCAGATTAAAAGTTATTTTCATATTCTATTTACAATACTTTTTTGTTGTTGTTTGTAAAAATAAATTAAAAAGTAATGGACATCTGTAGGAAGTTGTATTTTCAAACAACTTCCTACAATACAACTGTTTCTAATAAAACTCATTGTGTACTCCCTAGACATTTACAGTGTTCCCTTCAGTTTATTACTACAGTTTTCTTTAATCGCTCTTAAAATGGTCTTTAAAAAGTCTTAAATTTACTATAAAACCTGCAGGAACCCTGAAGGGAAAATTGGTTCTTTTAAGAACTGTACACTGAAAGGTTCTTTGGGGAACCAAAAAATGGTTCTTATATAGAATCACTGCAAAACCCCCTTTTAGAGCCTTTATTTTAAAAGTGTAGTTGTTTACATGATGTTACGGAGTGTGTGTGTGTGTGTGTGTGTGTGTGTGTGTGTGTGTGTGTGTGTGTGTGTGTGTGTGTGTGTGTGTGTGTGTGTGTGTGTGTGTGTGTGTGTGTGTGTGTGTGTGTGTGTGTGTGTGTGTGTGTGTGTGTGTGTTCTGGGTGTGTTTGTGTTTTGGCATTAATCTTAGGAAAGCTGCTCTTGATCACCCCAGCAGGTGCAGGACAGAGAGATTCATCTGCAGTCATAGTCTGACAGCAGCTCTGAGACTCTGGTAGGAAGGAAGAAGCATGGATACTGTCTTCCCATAATGCCCCTGTGCTTTCCTCCTAACGTATGAACTCTGACTACAGTAGAGAAAGATGCTGGTCTGCAAAATTTGGCTCTCAGTATAAAAAATGCAGAAATAAAGCCCTCTTTCAGCACTATATATGAAATATGGGAGCCGTCTTTAGAGGAAATATAAAGTCAATAAACATCTACAGAAACAGCCATTAGCTATACGGAGTGGAAACTGTTTCTGCTCTGCTGAGTTTTCTCTCTGGCTTGTCGTGCGTCTGTGTCACTTGTTGTGTCACTAACGCTACATAAACAGTTGACTGAGGTGTGTGGTCTCACTCCAGGTGAGTGCAATGGGAGTGTGACTTTATTGATGGTTTTGTAACGTGTTCTGGTTCCTCTAGTCTTTTTTCAGCAGCTTGTTTTCCCACAGGCTTTAAAAATAAACCTCATGTTTACTTGACTGAAGAGTAGTGTGGCAGTCTTTTAATGTTAGACCTAAAACTAATTACTTTAGCAAAGAATAATTACAGACTATTTAAAAATTAAAAATATGTGCACTTAATGAGCAAGAATCCAGTAAACTGATTAAAGTGACAGTAAAAACATTTAAAATGTTACAAAAGATTTCTGTTTTGAAGAATTTCTGTTCTTTTGAACTTTCGGTAACACTGATTCTCACTATTAACTAGTTGCTTATTAGCATGAATATGATTAACATATTGGCTGTTTATTAGTACTTATAAAGCACATATTCTGCATGACCATATTCTACATCCCTAATCCTACCCAATACCTAAATTTAACAACTACCTTAATAACTTTTAATACGCAGCAAATTAGGAGTTTATTGAGGCAAAAGTCGTAGTTAATCGTTTGTTAATAGAGCATAAAATAAAGTGTGACCGAACTTTGTTCATCAGATAATCCTCATCAAATGTATCAATAGTGCCACAAAAAAAATATAAAACAGCACAAATGTTTTTTTTTTATTTTTATTTTTTTATGTTGACAAATTAGAATTATAAATTAGCATATTATAACGATTTCTGAAGGATCATTTGGCCCTGTGGACTATTAGTGTAAAGTTTTTATTAGCAATGTTCAGCAACATATATCACAGGAGAGATTCTTAATTGGCAATGATGCAGAGTTTAAAATATATTGAATACATATTTACCTCAGATTTTCTTAGCTATATATGTATATATGTATATATAGTTATAGTTTACAATCTGAAATAAAGGTCTAGATTTGTTGGGTAACTCTTTAGATTAGAGAACACACATTCACTGTTAAAAGGAATTTTCACCCAAAAATGAAAATTCTGTTGTTAAATTACTCACCCTCATGTTATTCCAAACACAAATTAAGATTTTGATGAAATATCAGTTTAATAGCTTTAATAATTTTCGGTTGAATCACTGATGTCACATCACATCGATGTCCTATACCTTCTGGCCTTTGAATGTGGTAGTTGGATTGCTGTCTATGCAGGGTCAGAAAGCTTTTGGATTTCATCAAAAATATCTTAATTTGTGTTCAGAAGATGAATAAAGGTTTTACGAGTTCAAAACGACATGAGGGTGAGTAATTAATGACAGAATTAAAATTTTTGGGTGAACTATCACTTTAACCAAGAGTTTTCCCTCAATAAACAATAAAGTTGTTATGTTTAGATATTGGATTGGGTTAAGGGATCTAGTGAATCCCTAGGGAATATGGTCATGTAGAATAAGGCATTAATATGGACTTTATAATCAACCAATATGCCACTATGCATGCTAATAAGCAACTTTTTAATAGTGAATACTTTCTAAAGTGTTACCAGTTACTGATTTGAGTATTTGTAATTGTGCATATGTTAACAAAGTGTACTTTTAATTGAAAAGCATGTCAGAGATGATCTGACTTCATTTCTAGCACCATTCATATAGTGGCAGACAATTTTACTCACCTTTCGCATGTGAGGATTGAGATGAAGAACCAATCAAATGCACTATTTTCTTTTCCTTGAGAACATAATCAAAATAAAGACTTTCAAAGATTCAATTTAATTTAAGAGAAGTCACCTGCTGTACTGGCTGCTAAAGTAGTTGATAAAAAAGTGTCCCACATTTGGCTGTTAGTGGGTGTAAATTTCCTACCTTGTTTATTATGCAACAGGTAGACTTATATAGATGATTTTTTTTCTGTTATGCTCATTATATTCCCTGCTACATCCAGCCAGTCAGTTTTTCTCTAAATAAACATTCTGCAAGCAACTCTCACCTCAGCGTGACTTCATTAATTGGAGTCGTCACACTAATAAATATCCTTTATTGGACTATTTCAGTCTTTAATGTGGCCTGTGAGTAATGGAGCTTTATGAGACAGAGCATTTGGATTAGTTGTTTAGATAAATTAAACTATTATTATCTTTTTATCAGTCACTGGCAGTGACAGAGTGGACAGTCCGGTAACACAGACTGCCTGTAATCAACCTATAAATACTGCTGCTGGGCTTCTATCTTTAGCAGTATAATAAGGCATGCCACTCTCTATGTATTGCAGTGGGAAATGAAGACAAACAGTGCTTCTTTGCAAAGCAAGTGACTTGGAGAGGCTTGTGGCATAGTGGTGCAGGTATTGGAGTGCTGTTATTGTCCAGTTCTGATGTGAATGGTTTTGTGTGACCAGACAGCCCAGTGTAATCTCTCTCTGTGTGAGTAAAGGGAAACAACAGTGTAAGCCTCTTGGTCTTGTGTGTGCTTTACAAAATGAGCCAACTGTGCCTGTTTCTATCCAGAACTGACATGGAATGAATGCTTTCAACCACATTCCCGGATGGTCCGCCACACATGGCTGTTTTCTGCTTGTGTTTTCTGCTGTCTTTAGTCCAGTTGTCTTGGGTTGATGCAGGGGCCAGCCTTTCCAGCCTCCTGGCATGCACAAAAAAAAATAAAAAACCTCTATGCAGGCATAATCCCATTGGCTGTGTGTGCCTCCAACACTCCAGACATGGCCAGATGATTGAGGAATTATCATCTGTTTAACACATTTTCATTTATAACAAGTCAGACTGTGATACCAGCACAGAACTGAACATGAATTAGAAATCTGAACCTAGTTACTTTCTTAATGCATGTTGATGTTGTTGTTTTTTTGTCCCCAAATTTTTAAAAAAGAACAATGTCATACTGTAATCTTTCCATTTTTGCTGATCATTTGGACAATGATGTGAACCAATAGCCAAACAGCTATTTTTGTTAGCATAATAATACCATAATAATAGCCATTGTTTTAACAAACTTTCTAAACTAAGATCTGACTCATTCAGATATGGAACATCTACTTTTCATGATCCAAGCAATATTATTATATTATAATTATTGTTTTTTTTAAAAAAATTTCTGTAATCGCATTTTTATCTTTAATTGCATGTACCTTTAATTGCTTGGGATACTCTGACGAAAAAAAAAAAAAAAAAAAAAAAAAAAAAAAAGGAAGGCTTCTTTGTGGAACGGTCAGGCAAGCATAGAGTGGAGCCACACAGTTTTTTGACCTTCTTTTCTCCCTCTCTCTTTTTCTTTTGTCGGTAATTAATCGTTGTTATTTTATGTAATATTCCTGTGCTGATGTTTTTTGATGCTAACTGAGTAAACGGATACGTTATTTCTTTTCACGAGTGGTTCTGTGGATTTATTGATGTGGATTCTGACAAAGGGAGTGGACAAAGCGTCAAGCTAGGGCTTCATTCAGTGGAAACCTACATTTTTGTCAAAAAACTTGCTCTGCACGGATTTATTGGACTTTGGAACGGCCTGACTCGAGACAAAGGACGGAAGGAGGAAACTTTCACGGTGAATCTGTGAGTTGTAGCTTTCCTTGCTCTGCTGTGGATTGTGAATCGAATCATGAGGAGCGCGGTTGATGTGCGCACAGCCGTAAGAGAGAGAGAAATAAATAAAAAGGACGCCGTTCGGCTGAACGACGAAGTGGAACGCATTGCGTGTATGTTAAGCTCACCTTACGGTTTTGACATTTGCATTAAATAAGTGTGGAAACATTCGTTTGTTATGGATGAACAAGACAGTGAAAAACGGACAGTAAAAATGACTGAGAAGGCCGTGGAAGAACACAAGTCTAGACAACTCCATGCACGCAGGAATAAGTTATCCCAGCTAACGAGCATGATGAAGCATATTGAGCAGTTAATGGAAGATGATGCAAACGCTGATATTGTTAAAAATAAATTGCGTGTGGACTTCAGTGGTTTGCAGCAAGAATTTTCCGACTTAAATGCTGGTTTGAGAAGATTTTATGTCTGAAGAAGAATTCCTGGATAATCAAAAGAATTGTTTTGATCTAAAAAATAAGCCAATAAATGATTTCTTCTGGAAATGTGAGGAATGGATGAAAGATGTCATGAAACGCTCTGAGCAGGCTGAAGAGTGTGATAAACACGTAATGCCAACAGATAGTAGGTCTACATCCTCAAAAAGCAACACGAAACGCTCAAGCAGACCTGGATCACGATGTGGAAGTGTGTCATCATCATCATCTTCAGTCAGAATAAAGGCAGAAGTGGAGCGTGCTTCATTAAAGGCAAAGGCTGCAGCTTTAAGAGAGAAGCTAGCCATAGAAAAAGAAGAAGCAGATTGGCATGCAGAAAAAAGATGCAGGGAAGCTCAGCTGCAAGCAGAAAGAAAAAACGGCGAGAGGCGGAGTAAAGAGTTGAGGCTGAGCAAAAACGAATAGAGGCTGCGATAAAGGCTAGAAAGGAGATGCATGCAATGCAGACCGCTCTTGCTGAGTCAGATGCAAAAATGGAAGTTTTGCAAAAATATGAATGCACACAAGCAGCCGAGAGCAGTATAGAAGCTAATGAACAGATCTCTGAAACAAAGGTGAACACCATCTACCAACCACCAACACAGCACACCCCGCCTACGTCCAAACTTGAAAACAAGGTTCATCTTGCAAGGCTGCAAAGAACCCGGCTTGCATCGAACATGGACCTCAATGATGGACCAGTGCTTAATAATTTATGCAAGGCTATCTCTCAGCAAGTTGATGTCACTGAGTACCTTGTGAAGAATCACAAAGCCACATTACTTCCTGACCTCACCATTCCAACGTTCAAGGGCGATCCGCTTGAGTATAAATCCTTTATCAGGTCTATTGAACACGGAGTTGAAGATCGCACTGGTGACAGTCGTGATCGCTTACAGTTTTTGTTGCAGTACACAAGTGGACAACCACATGAGTTGGTAAAAAGCTGCATTCACATGGAATCCTCAGCAGGTTATGCTAAAGCAAAAGAAATGCTGAAGGAGTTTTATGGTGACGACTACAAGATTGCAGAAGCCTACATAAAGGAGGCTTTGGATTGGCAGACAATCAAATCAGAAGATGGCGCTGCACTGCAGTCTTTCGCATTGTTTCTCACAGGCTGTTGCAACACAATGACTGATATAAGCTACATGGAAGACTTGGACAACACAGCTAACATAAAGGCACTAGCTAACAAGTTGCCATACAAACTCAAGGAAGCTTGGAGAAAGTCTGCGTGCGACCAACAAGAAAAAACAAAAAAAAGGGTGAAATTCAAGGATTTTGTCGAATTTGTCAACAAGCAAGTTAGATATTTACTTCACCCACTCTATGGGAACATACAAGAAACCACCAGGCCAAAACAACCAGTACAACAGAAACCAAACCTAAAATACGCAGAGATACTCAAACCAAAGAAAGTATTCACAGCGGCTATTGTCTCTTCCCAAACTGAAAATAACAAACAAACAACGCCAAAAGACACAAAATGTCTTAGTGGATGCAAACAGCAAGCCTTGTGTTTATTGCAAGGGAGAGCAACACAGTCTTACAGTCTGCAGAAAACTTAAGAGCAAGCCGCACAAGGAAAAGATTGACTTCCTACGAAGCAAAGGTCTGTGTTTTGCATGTTTGAAACATGGTCATATGAGTAGCGGCTGTAAAGAGAAAGCTCAATGTCAAGAATGTTCTCGACTGCATCCCACACTGCTGCACATAAACAGTAAAGGCTTGCGAGAAGAAGCCACAAGCGAACATTGTGAGCAGCAATCTGTTTCAAGTGCCCTTGTACACCTGAAAGAAAAAGTCACCCGGGGCCGGTAAGGGAAAACTGTGTTCTTTCGATCATTCCAGTATGTGTCAAAGCACAAAAGGGAACCAAGGCAGTGACAACGTACGCATTTTTGGATCCAGGTAGCTCAGCTACTTTCGCTACGGAGTCTTTAATAAACCAGTTGAATATGAATGGACGCAATACAAGCATCTTGTTACAAACAATGGGGAATGAATCTATTGTCAACACTTGTATTGTGAATGGAATGGAAATCAGTAGCTTGGATGGCAATCACTTTATTGAACTTTCAGAGGTGTTTTCACAGAAAAACATCCCTGTAACCAAAGACAATATTCCCTGCCAAGAGGATGTTGACAGTTGGCCTCATCTAAAGGAGGTGAAACTCCCCACTATCCAAGCAGAGGTTGGATTACTCATAGGAGCAAATGTTCCCAAGGCGATGGAGCCACTGCAGGTGGTTAACAGCATGGATGACGGCCCATATGCCGTGAGAACAATATTAGGCTGGACAGTAAATGGGCCACTCAGAGGTGGAAGCGGTATGAGGGAGACAAACACATTTACAGGAGTCACCACCAATCGTATTTCAGTAGCCAAACTAGAGGAGCTCTGGCAACTGCAGTTCAAGCAGGACTTTCCTGATGCTGGACAAAATGAAGACATTGAAATGTCCAAAGATGATCACCAGTTTTTATTGACATGGTGTCTCAGTCCTCAAAATTTGTGGATGGTCATTACAGTGTTTGCCTGCCAGTGAAGAACAAGTCATTATGCATGCCAAATAACAGATCAGTCGCAGAGCAACGTGCGTTGAACCTACGGAAAAGATTCTCCAGAGATGTAAAGTTTCATGCTGAATAGATTGCATTTATGGATGACCTCCTCAAGAAAGGCTATGCAGTGAAGCTGGATAGCGTTGAATGTAAGCCTACTGAGGGACGAACATGGTATCTGCCTCATCATGGAGTTAGACATCCTGTTAAGCAAAAACTGCGTGTTGTTTTTGATTGTGGAGCGAGCTTTCAAGGAACATCGCTGAACCAACAGCTCCTGCAGGGACCGGACCTAACAAGCTCGCTAGTGGGGGTCCTTTTAAGGTTCCGACAACAGACCGTGGCGGTCATGGCTGACGTGGAGGCTATGTTCCACCAAGTCAGAGTCAGCAATGAAGACACAGATTTTTTCCGGTTTCTTTGGTGGCCCGAGGGGAACTGCGAGCAGGCACTTGTTGAACACAAGATGTTGGTCCACATCTTCGGCGCAACGTCTTCACCAAGTGTTGCTACTTTTTCACTTCAGAAATGTGCTATAGATTTTGAGGATGAATTTGGTCAAGAAGCTGCCAAAACAGTGAAGAAAAATTTTAATGTAGACGATTGTCTTAAATCAGTTACAGATGAAGACACCGCAATCACCCTTTGTGCTGACTTAAGGACCATGTTGGCAAAAGGTGGATTTCGACTAACGAAATGGTCGAGTAACAGTCGAAGGTTGCTCAACTCCATTCCTGAAGAGGAAAGGGCCAAAGGTTTTCAGAATTTGGACTTGGATGAAGATAACTTGCCAATGGAGAGAGCATTGGGAATTCAGTGGTGTGCTGAAACGGATCAGTTCAAGTTCAAAATTAACCTCAAAGTTCGACCACACACTAGGAGAGGCCTGCTTTCCCTCGTCTGTTCCATTTTTGATCCGATGGGTTTTCTTGCTCCAGTGGTACTGCCTGCCAAAAGAATTTTGCAAGACTTATGCCGGCAGAAGTATAGCTGGGATGAAGATCTGCCTGATAACGTCATTAAGAGTTGGAAAAGGTGGATGTCGGGATTGAAACAGCTTGAGACCTTTGGAGTTGACAGATGTGTTAAGTCAAAGCAGTTTGGTGTGCCAGTCTTTGCACAGTTACATCATTTTGCTGATGCTAGTCAAGACGCATATGGAACAACAAGTTACCTACTGCTACGCACTGCAAGTGGTGAAGCTCAATCCACCCTGATTATGGCAAAGGCAAGGGTTGCGCCCTTAAAGTCTCCAACCATACCAAGAATGGAATTGACTGCAGCCACAGTTGCTGTCAAGATGGACAAGCTTCTGAAGAAAGAGCTTGAACTGGAACTTAACGAGTCAATTTTTTGGACAGATAGCACGGCTGTGCTGAAATATTTGAACAGCGAAGGCACAAGATTCAAGACTTTCGTTGCCAATAGGATCACAACAATCCTGGAGCACTCTCAGACTTCACAGTGGAGATATGTGAATACCAATCTGAACCCTGCTGATCATGTCTCGAGAGGACTGACTGTTGAAGCGTTCTTGAATAATGAAAGCTGGCTTTCAGGACCAAGTGTTCCTGCTCTGTACACAAGACCGGTGGCCCAAAAAATCCAGATTTTGGAATGCTGGACATTGAGGACTCTGAGGTTAAAAAGGTAGTTGAAGTGCATGTTATTCAGACGCAAGAGTCCAAAGATGCTATGGAACAGTTGATGACCTATTACTCATCCTGGACAAAACTAAAACGCGCTGTCGCCTGGTTTCTGAAATTTAAAGATTTGCTTAAGGAACTGAAAGCAAAGAGAAAGGAACCAAACTCACATGGAGAAAACAAAATTAATCAGTTCAAGAAAGCTTTCAAAGGAACGCACCTAACCTGTGAAGGTTTGACTGAAGCAGAAAGAGAAATTGTGAAATACTCTCAAAAACAAAGCTTCAAAGAAGACTTGAATATGCTAAAGGAACATCAAAGGGTAAAGAAGAGTAGTTCGCTCTACAAGTTGAACCCCGTACTTCAAAATGGAGTCATTAGAGTCGGTGGAAGGATGAGCCGCGCAGCAATGCCAGAGGATTCCAAGCAGCAAGCCATCTTATCAAAAGATTCACATATCACGAGGCTTGTGCTGAAGCACATTCACGATGTTACAGCGCATGCTGGGAGAAATCATATGTTGGCACAACTGCGTCAAAGATTCTGGGTTCCCGGAGCAAACGGCGCTATTAGAAAGTTCTTGTCCAGGTGCATCAGCTGCAAGAAAACTCACGGAACTGCTGGTAAGCAACTCATGGCTGATCTACCAAGATGCAGGGTCCTGCCTGACAGTCCTCCATTCACAAGAGTCGGTGTTGACTACTTTGGTCCATTTTTGGTGAAAAGAGGAAGAGGGCAAGTAAAAAGATATGGTGTCATCTTTACATGTCTTGCCATACGAGCAGTACATCTGGAAGTAGCATCTTCACTTGACACTGATGCATGCCTCAATGCAATTAGAAGATTTATTGCAAGAAGAGGACAAGTCAAAGAGATGTACTCTGATAATGGAACCAACTTCAGGTCGGCTGACAGTGAGTTAAAAAAATCAATAAAAGAATGGAACACCAGCAAGATAGCAAAGAACTTGCAGGAGAAGGGAGTTCAGTGGCACTTTAATCCGCCAGCAGGTTCTCACCACGGAGGAAGCTGGGAGCGGCTGATCCGCTCGGTGAGAAAAATTCTGAACATCTCCGTGAAGGAACAACTTTTGGATGAAGAAGGTCTCCATACCTTATTGTGTGAAGCTGAGGCCATCATAAACAGCAGGCCAATCACCCAGGCATCTTCAGATCTCAATGATTTAGAGGCCTTAACGCCCAACCACCTGTTGTTACTCAAGATCAAGCCTGAGTTACCCCCAGGAGTGTTCAGCAAGGATGACCAGTACGCTAACCGCAGATGGAGGCAAGTCCAGTACCTTGCGGATGTCTTCTGGAAACGCTGGTGTAAAGAATATCTTATGCAGCTCCAAGAACGTCAACGATGGTCCACTCCTGGAAGAAACTTCAGTGTTGGTGATGTAGTGCTGATTGTGGATGATACATCGCCCAGAAATTCATGGCCACTTGGAAAAATTGTGGAGATTTTTCCTGACAAGAAAGGCTTCGTTCGTCAAGTGAAAGTCAAGACTAAGAGCAGCGAGCTTTGTCGCCCAATAACAAAGCTATGTCTTCTTCAAGGATCTGAGGACAATGTATAGCCTAAACGGTTCCAAAGGAAAAACCCTGTTTCGGACAGGGCGAAGAACAAGAAGATTTCTTTAGATAGTCTGTTAGTTAGCATGTAGGCTCCTTTAATTTAAGTTTTAAGTAATTGTTTCAAGGACATTGATAACAATTAGGGGCCGGTAATGTAGGAGCCTAAATGCAGTTAGCTGATACATAATTTTAATTTATGCGTTAAATAGTAATTTACATGATTCATTTTTTGTGGAGGAAATTGAAGGTAATATTTACAGTATTTACAGGTTTATGCAGTTAATATTTACAGTAATGGAAGGAGTTAATTGTGTCATTTTCTAAAATGTGTATGGATAATTTAAGAGTGCATATGACATTGGATATACTTTGGAAATAGAGGACTGTAATCGCATTTTTATCTTTAATTGCATGTACCTTTAATTGCTTTGGGAAAAAAAAAAAAAAAAAAAAAAAAAAAAAAAAAAAAAAAATGAAGAAAAAAAAGGAAGGCTTCTTTGTGGAACGGTCAGGCAAGCATAGAGTGGAGCCACACAGTTTTTTTGACCTTCTTTTCTCCCTCTCTCTTTTTCTTTTGTCGGTAATTAATCGTTGTTATTTTATGTAATATTCCTGTGCTGATGTTTTTTGATGCTAACTGAGTAAGCGGATACGTTATTTCTTTTCACGAGTGGTTCTGTGGATTTATTGATGTGGATTCTGACAAAGGGAGTGGACAAAGCGTCAAGCTAGGGCTTCATTCAGTGGAAACCTACAAGATGTTTGTGTGTGTGTGTATTTGACTGTGTTTGTGTTTAAAGATTATTCTCCCCTGTAGCTGCAGTTGTCTTGGCATTTCTCTTGCACAATCTTTAATGAATTAAGGGGACATTGAACCCGACATCGATTTGTTTGTTGAAGCTTAAACAGTAAGACGCCACACAGACAGGGACACTACTCCAAGTTCAGTTCAGTTCAGTTTAGATGTTTTTTGTATAAAGATTTGAAACAGCCATTGTCACTATGCAGCTTTATATGGTGGCTGTAGTTAAGAATTTGTGTTAATGACCCACATTCAAACCCAGATAGGGTCAGTTCATAGTAACTGGCATTTCTTGGCACTAAGTTCAAGTACCAAAACCAAATAACATTATAATTAATGATCCCTCTAAGCTGTGAGTATAAATGGAACCCCAGTTCCGATGATGCTCTCCTGCATAGCTAGAAAAAAAAATAAAAAATAGCACAGAAGGCAAACTCAAAAATAGGCTATGGGTGAAAAATTGTGGCTATTTCTTGACTGTAGAGCTAAACGAATGGGCAATGTTTCAACTGGTGTCCATCCATATGGTCCATCTGAATGGCTGCATTAATTCACAAGAGGATTAATTATGATTAATTTGTGAAAAGTAAAGCGATTTTATGCTCATACTACACACAGAAGCCCAAAATGACCAATCATTATTTTTTGGTATTTTTTGACCTTAACTAAACACAATTTAGATTGATGTTTTTTGTTTGTTTTGTTTGTTTGTTTGTTTGTTTTGTTTGTTTTTCTACAAAGAACTAGCATTACTTTATGACCTCTACAGTCATGACCAAAAGTTTTGGAAGTGACATAAATTTTGCAAAGTTTGCTACTTCAGTATTTGTAGATTATTTTCCCACATGTTTTTGTGGTATACTGAAAAACAATGATAAGCGTATCATAAGTTTTAAAGGCTCTTATTGGCAAAAAAAATTATATATATAATGGGTCAGTGTTTACAGTGTTGACCCTTGTTCTTCATAACCTCTGCAGTTCGCTCTGGGATGCTTCTGGGCCAAATCCTGACTGATGGCGATCCATTTTTGCCTCATTAGTTCTCGGAGTTGATCACAATTTGTGAGCTTCTGCTTGTCCACTTGCCTTTTGAGGACTGAACACAGGTTCTCTATAGGATTGAGATCTGGGGAGTTGCCTGGCCACGTGTAATGTAATGATCTTCAAACCACTCCTTTATCACTCTTGCTTTGTGACATGGTGCTCCATTACGCTGGAAAATGCACGGATCATCACCAGATTGCTCATGGATCGCTGGAAGAAGTTGCTCTTGCAGGATGTTTTGATATCATTCTTTATTCATGGCAGTGTTTTGGGGCAGAATTATGAGAGAGCCCACTCCCTTGGTTGAAAAGCAAAACCACACATGGAAGGTCTCAGGATGCTTCACTGTTGGCACATCACAGGACTCATGGTAGCGTTCACCTTTTCTTCTCAGAGCAATCGATTTTTCACTTCATCAAAGAAAATAATTTTGCACCAGTCTTCTGCTGTTCAGTCCTTGTACTTCCTGCAGAATTTCATCTTTCCTTGACATTTTTCTTGGAGATAAGTGGCTTCTTTGCTGTCCTTCTTGACACCAGGCCGTTGTCCAAAAGTCTTTGCCTCACTGTGTGTTCAGATGCTCTCACACCAGCCTGCTGCCATTCCTGAGCAAGCTCTGCACTGCTGGAGACAAGATTCTGTAGCTGACTCCTCAGGAGGAGACGGTCCTGGTGCTTGCTGGACACTCTGGGACATCCTGAAGAGTTCTTCACTGCAGTCAAACCTCTCTCCTTGAAGTTCTTGATGATCCGGTAAATGGTTCTTTCAGATACAATATTCTTTGTAGCAATTTCCTTGCATGTGAGGCCATTTTGATGCAAAACGATGATGCCTGCACATGTTTCTTTGGAGGTAACCATTGCTAACAAGAACAAAATGATTGGAAGTGTTTCTTCCCTCCTTTATAGTAGTCAGTCTGCTCTTACAATCTAATTAGTATGATAGTGATTTTACCTGACTAGTACTCATTCACACTTTCACATGTGCTGCTGATATGATTAATGTTAGCTTGTCGTTTTGTGTCAGGATCAAAAAACAGCGAAAATGTTTTTTTTTTTGTTGTTTTTTTTTTTAAAGTAAATTTTTTGGGCAAATGAAGCTTTAAGCATTTATTTAAAATGCATCTGATCACTCTACACAATAATCTATAATCTAATAGTATATATATATAGTGAAGATTGATAATGATAATATTTCAAGATAATTTTATAGAAACCTCCATATGTGAAGTAAATTGTCCTTTCGACGATCCGCTTGGGAAGAATAAGGAGCATTTAGACTAGAAAAAAGAGAGAAGATTTAGTGTTTGGAGAAAACTGGATAGATATGTCAGAAGGCTCAAGTGTACCGATTTGTGAACAAAAAGTTCTGGTGTGAAAATAAGGGCAGTAGACTCAAATATATTTTGGTGAGATCATGCTGAGCACATTTTAAAAGGGATGCATGTAGATTAACATCTGACAGAATCAGACAGTCTGTGCTCTCGACCGTCCCTCTTGATTGTGTTCAGTCAATTCCAGAACAGCTGAGATGATCACCAACACTAAAATTAAGCACGTCAGTTCTGTTCTTTATAAAAACATTTTCCTGGAAGCACGTCTTTTTGTTCTTATTGTACTTCTATGCAGTTACAACTAAAGGAAACAATTTTCACAAATTATTTTGTGCTTTTCTGACAGAACTTTGACTGTGAGGTTAAACGGTTGCGTGGTGCATGTCTCCCTTCTGTTTGGATGACATGGAGTGAGTTTAAATGAAACCCAGTGAACATCGGCTGTCAGAAGAGCAATCCTGGCTCTCAGATACAAGATCAATTTCACAATATGGTGGGATCCAAACTAATGCCCCCCACTGATGGGATCCAAGTCTATACTTCACCTCAGGGCTGCTGCCTGTAATGTGTAATCGGTGTGAAAATATGAGATTATTGATAATCTTGTCTTCACCTGGAGAACAGAGGTGTGACACATAGATTAAATTCTTGAGAATTGTCCCGAATGTTTTGCTGGAATGAGACATACATTTTTTAAAATGGCAGGACAGCAGCTGCAGTCAGACAGCATGTACTCATCAAAGCAGTGTGCGGTCACAGCATCCCGTCGACATTTCTTGAGCAGAGAGAGGACACAGCTCTGAAATCTCCCATCAGCATCTAGTGCGTTCCCCATCCTGCTGCACCGGTGGGAATGATGGGGGAAGTTTAAAGATGACAGCACTGCTTTGATTAAAAACTGTTTTCAGTCAAGAGGCATGGATTGAAGATTGCAGTTTTCTTTTAGTTGATGTTTTTACACATCATTTTCATTGCATTATTATTGTGAAAATAAGGATAGTGGACAAAAACACAAGTGTAAGTTATACAGTTGAGATAAAGAACACATTTTCAAAGAATATATTTTTGCATTTTTATAGGGGTGCAGCAAGTAAGAGCAGATTAATGTACTGAGGGAACAATTCATTGACGTGGCACTAGTTCAAAAAGTAATGTTGATTCAGAAGCTGCTATTAGGAATTTGGTGAGTTCATTCAGTGAGGAATTCATTCAAACCAGTGACACTTTAGTTTATAGCTCTGTTTCAGTGATGCTTTAAAAGAACTGGAGTTCTGGAGTTATTAATATCGTCAATGTAGCATTAGTTTTTTTCAAGAATCTTAGATGAATGGCGTGTTCATAAGACCAGCATGAATTTTTTGTAACATTATAAATGTATTGACTGTAAATCAAGTGTTACCTAGACATGTCAGTGTGTGTGTGTGTGTGTGTGTGTGTGTGTGTGTGTGTGTGTGTGTGTGTGTGTGTGTGTGTCGATACTCTCTCACTCTGTCTCTCTCAGATCACTCTCTCAAGGATAATCACATTGATTAACTGCCTGCCTGATGGGTAAAGAGTGGAGTGGATCTGTGTCGATGGAGAGAAAGCAAAAGGATCGGCTTTATTGATTCATCAGCTGTCACATTTAGCAGTTCAGTAACCTGTTAATTCACACCATCCACAACTATTCTAGAGAACTAATTATCACTGTGTGTGTGTGTGTGTGTGTATGTGTGTGCTTTCATTCAGTCTAGCAGCTTTTCTTGAACTTAAACTCTTACTTTGAAAACATCACCCTGACATCCGTTTATTAAGCACTATTATATATCTGAACACTTGTTAGCAAATAAAAAAATCTCATAGAGTTCATATCCACAAAATAATGAACAGCCAAATGTTTGCGCCACTGCAAAAAGACCAAATACCTTAGAAAATACAGCCGATTTTGAATGAGCAGTGGAAGAAAAGAAAAGCTTGAGTTAAATGAGATCCTGCGCTCAGACTGAGAGAAAGCAAAAGAGAGAGATGGAAAGAGCGTGTTAGACCCTTTAGCCATGCAGATTAAAGGTTGATAAGCTTTATCAGCATGCTACTGAATAATGTGTTATTGTTTCTGTGGAATTACACTGTGTGTGGCATTTGTTTTCTCTCTGTCCTGACAAACACACACACACATGCAGAGATGGAGGACGGCTGTATTACAATACAATCACACAGCGAGAAGCCTGAAGCAATAGTTTGAAGTGTCTGAAATTCAGTCATCATATGGAGGTTAAGACAGTAGGCTACCCTCCCAGAATGCATTTAGCCCTTCCATTATAAATCAGCACACAGATTATTCCTCTCAGATCTGCCTTCTGTCTTGTGGAAGTGTCCTTTTCTCCTCTAGTCTTTCCCAAGGGAGCAAAACCTCTGTAGAACAAACTCAAGGTGAAAGAAAAAAGTGTGTGTGTTTGTCTAAGAAAAAGAATTGAAAGCAAGGTCGTGTTTGGACCTCTGGCCTGGACCCAGTGGCTTTACTATAACATAATTCTGTTATGGATGTTGAGAGGTCATAGGTCAAACCTCCACATAAAAACCAGACGCATGTTTAAAATTGAATCGTTCCTGTGAGGAAAACGGCTTTATAAACAGACTAAATAAAAATGTAAAATGATAAATGTTTCTGCAAGCACTGATGGGATAGTTCACTCAAAAAGATTACTTTACAGTGAGAGTCAATGGAATTCAAAACAACATTGAAGCCCATTGACTTTCATTGTATACCACATTTTTTGGGTTGCATAAAAGAAAGAAAGTCTAACGGCTTTGAAATAACATGAGGATGAGTAAATAATGACAGAAATATCATTTTTGGGTGAGCTATCCCTTTCAGTTTTGGGTTGAGGATAGAAAGTATCATTATCTCAGTATAAACACAGCTGAAGTCAATAGAAACTCCCTGCTATGATAGAAAAAACAAATGTTTGTGTGTGTTTGTTCTGTGGATTGTTTATTTGCAGTTGGTGAATGACACATAGAGGCATTAAACTGAATATGAGCTGTTTGGCTTGTTTAAAGCATTCTCTCCTTATTTATTGCGCACGTTTATCAGGAGAGACGACACAATGATGTAGTCATTTTCATTCCATTCATCCCTCTTGCTGAATCCCATTAAATTCTGGCTTTCTCTTGCTTTCTCCCCTGAAAGAGTGGTCATCTCTCTCTGTCTGGGTTTATGGATTCTGCCTCAAATTTGTGTGGACAAAAATTGATTGTGCAAAAAATATACTCCTCCTTCAGTAATATAACCCTTCCACCTCCTTCCTCCTCTCTGTCTTTTTTTCCCTTCTTGGTCTGGCACAGGAAACAATACAAATATCTGCACAATTCTTCATTTGTACCTGAATGGTGGAGAAACTGCTCATAATTTCAGCTAGGACAAGCTAAACTACACCCACGCTACACTTTAGAAAAAGTAATAGGTTACTAAATGGCTAGCAGAAAGCAGCTAATAACATTAAAGATGTTTATGGGGACAATATATAAGCTATAAGATGATTTTTAACTCTGGAATCAGAACAATATTCAGCTGGTACAAAAACAGTGAGGATATGAATTTTAAAAACAACTAAACATTTATTCTAACGTCAACAAATAAACACAAAAATACAAAACATTGTTCAGCTAAACATTTGGTTAAAAAAGATACAGGGTCTAAAATCACTTATTTGTTTCTAAACTTATTTATACTAATTTATTTCGAAAATCCCTTATTCTTTGAATCACTTATTTACACTGTCGTTCAAAAGTTTGCGGTCAGTCAATTAAAAAATAATGATAATAAATTTGTACTTTTATTCAGCAAGGACAAAAGTGAAGACATTTATAATTTTACTAAATATTTTAAGCTTTTGATCATATATCCACAAAAATGTTAAGCCACACAATTGTTTTTAACCTTAATTAGAAATAAAGTTTGAGAATAAGTCAACATATTAAAATGATTTCTGAAGGATCATGTGACACTGAAGACTGGAGTAATAACTGCTCAGAATTCAGCTTTGCCATCACAGGAATAAATTACATTTTAAAATATTAAAAAAGAAAACAAGGTTTATTGAGCTATTGTCATGCTGCTGAAAAATGTAGCAGCATTGTTACTTTTAGTTAGATATTTTCCAACACTTCAGTGATTACAGCTGTAATCTACTGGAGCAGTTTTCATACAGCAGAACTCGATGAGTTTCTCAGAGTGCTTTCTCATTATGTAGTCATTAGTGTGCACTTCCTACTGCAGACGATAATTGGTTTACGCACCTCCCACCACATTGTTTGTTTGAATGCGCCTTTGTTTTCAGAACAGTAAAGCAGCCATGTTACTTTATGTTGTGCTTTTCATCATTAACTGTTTTTAACAGTTAATGTTGATTAACACATTTACAGTTAATGGGCCCTATTTTAATGATCTAAGCGCATGGTCTAAAGCGCATGGCGCAGGTGCACTCAGGGCATGTCCGAATCCACTTTTGCTAGTTTAACGATTGGAAAACGGTCGGCGTGCTCAGGTGTATGGTCTAAATGGGTTGTCCCTATTCTTTTAGTGAGTAATGGGTGTTTTTTGGGTGTAACGTGCAATAAACCAATCAGAGTCTCATCTCCCATGCCATTTAAAACCCAGTTGCACTCGCACTATGGTGGGTTTGCTATTTACATGGCGGAATGTAATTTTTCATTTTTTTAAATTTTTGTGTGCTGCTGTGTGTCCCTGTGTGTGTAATAAGCTAAGTGTATGCATGTTGTGCTCCCGCCTATAGGCGCATATTACTACCGTGCTCTTTAAATAACAAAGAAAAAATACTGCACCAGACTTTAGACCAGGATTGAGTTGGTCTATGACGCAGTCTATTTTCAGTTCCTCAAAATAGCAAGGCGCCAACAATGCGCCTGAACACACCTCTTTTTTAGACCAGCACGCCCATTGGTGCACAAATGGGTACAAATGCATTTGCTATTTAAACAATGCAGTGCAGGATGGGAAAATCAGAACTGTGTCGAGCTGAAACTAGTCTCAGCCTCAGACGTCATGCCCACGGACCGTTGGCTAAATGTCTGATGCATATGGGACACAAAAGGGGAAACACTTCAGGAGTGTCGAAGTCGTCATCAGATTTGTTGAATTGTATAGGATTTCAAGGAGTTGTGTGTGTCGCTTTCTTTAATGTTCTGTCCGGAAACAAAGATGCCATGACACCAAACCACCTCACGAAAGAAGAAAGCCGTAGTGTTTACAACTGTGACGACGAGCACTTATCAGGATCAGCTAAACACTGGAGTTTCAAAAGTATGTGAAATATTTAAAGTTCACGGCATAGAGAGTTTTTGTGGCAACATTTCCACGCCCCGAAATGTGACGCTGAACGAAACGAACTGTGATTGGTTGTTTGACATGACGTCATGTAATGAATTTATGACTAGTGAATTTATGAATTAGTGTGAGGTTTTTTTTTTTAGCTGTTTGAACTTTCATTCGGCACCCATTCACTGCAGGGGATCCATTGGTGTATGTGATGTAATGATACATTTCTAATGATACATAAGTTATTTTTTTTATAAGTTTAACAAAATGCAGTTTATGCCTAAAAAGGATAAAACTATTATCTTCAGTTTATTTCTTATATAAATGTATCTTTTTTTAGGAATGTTCAGATTTGTGTACTAGAAAACAAGATACTGATTAAGGAAATGATGTATTGCAGTGTGGGTGCTGTGTATTCATGATGGGATATAGAGCACTGGCCCACAACCTTTCTCAGGTTACTAAGCAGCTGACAGCACTAATTTTCAGGGAAGTTTTAATTACAATGTGAAGCACACATGAGTATTGTGTGTGTGGTGTTCTTTAATTACCATATAGAGAAGGTTATCACCCTAAGGCCTGGTGAAATCAATTTGTCAGGTATAGGATTGAACCATTACAGTGCAGTGGAAGAGACACAGACAACATTGCTGACAGTAATCCATCTATTAACTTCCTTTGCATGTCCTGAACAGATGTTTGTCTTTAAAAATCAACTACATTTATTTAATTTTCTTTTTATCTTTGCTTATCCTCAATTTATCCCCTCATCTCTCTCTATCTCTCTCTCTCTGTCAAATGAGTTGCACATGCCACATTCAAGTTCTGCTGAATGTTTCCACATTATTGAACAATGAATACAAACTGCATTTTAAACAGCAGATTACACTTTCCTGCAGTGGAAGGTCATCACGGGATACATGCTAATGGATCTGATTAATTCCTAGAGGGGGATGCTGGTGAATTCACTCGCACTGTGGGTTTGAATTGACACAGTACATAGCATTTATTCTGTCACTGTACATTACACAATGCTTAAAATGCACTTTATGTGAATATATAATGAAATAAATCAGAAATCATAGTCATTGCACAAATACAAAGACTGATTTCAACACATTCCTAATCACATCAGCTGCAGAACTGTTCCTTCTATAGCTAAATAACTGATTGTTCAGTTTGCTACATGAGATAGCTAGCAAAGCAATGATTATCTTCAAAAAAAAGGTTTTTCTATCTTATTCACAGCAAGGAATACATTGCTCCCATTCTGTTCTGCATTATGTGGATTTTATGTGAGAGCTGAGAGTGATTCAGCTCCTTACAGGCCAAAATATTTAATACTTTAATAAGCCATTTAATACTCAATGCCCAAAACTGTATCCAATATTAGTTAACTGACAGCGCTGTTCTCCAGCGTTCAATAGCACCTGTGTGTTTGCTTGGTTTTAGATATGAGAAATAATAGTGATTTTTCTCAGAATGGTGTGCAGAATGTTGCAGAAAGTGGTGCAGATGTGAATTTTTTAAGCCGGTATCTGGCGAGTTTTGTGTGTGAGTCACTCGTGGTATTTTCTTCTTAATTCAAAGGAGTATTAAAGCAGCTGCTGGTGAGAGCAGCCGTGAGAGTGACGAATGACTAAAAGAAAGAGAAGGAACGCTTCCTGACATTCATTATTAATTTTCCTGACAAGAAATTAAATTACCATGGAATATCAAGCATGTTATATCCTTCTTTTGCTAAGAGAATTAATTTTCAGCTTTTTTTTAGTTTTGACATAGATTTAGGGAAAAGGCATCTGTTAAAAAGAAAAAGACCTATTCACACGCAGCTTTTCCTGTAAAATCCTACAAGCTGTTCTGCCAAATTCTGAGTACGTCTAGACTTTATATATTTACATTTATTCATCTAGCAGATGCGTTTATCCAAAGTGACTTTCAAAGTATGTACAGTATATACACTAGCGTTCAAAAGTTTGGAGTCAGTAAGATGTTTTTGAAAGAAGTCCCGTATGTTCATCAAAGCTTCGTTTAATTAATCAAAAATACAGTGAAAACAGTAAAATTGTGAAATATAAATACAAATTTAAACATCTGTTTTCTATTTGGATATATTTCAAAACATATTTAACTTTTATATATATATATATATATATATATATAATATGTATATGTGTGTGTGTGTATACACTAAATATATATATCTATATATATATATATATATATATATATATATCTATATTATATATATATATATATATATATGATTAAAATTTGGAATCGCGATTAATCGCATGATTTTCTGCGATTAATCACATTGTTATGCACAAAATTCAATAAAGAATTCAAAAGTAGTGTATGGTGCACTTTTTTCATTTAAAAGTACTGCTTTATGAACAAAAGTGCAATAACATTTAGTTCCAAACACTATAAACAAATAAGGTGCTTTTTTACAGCAGTATTACTTTTACATAGTGGCAGTTAAAATTTTTCTTGTAAATCTCAACTTATAACATTAATGTAATCAAATTAAGTATAAAACCAAAGCTATCTGCCACTGCCAGGGCATTAACATTTTTATAGAAAATATTTTATTGTTTGTTATAGAAAAACAATTACACTCAGAGTCCAGAGCCTTAATCATAACATTATAAAAGGCACCTTCCGTGTAGAGACCTGAACTCCTGCAGGACTCAAAGCAACCAAGTGCAGTGTGGGCACACTTGATGGGCGAGTGCGGGTGCGGGCAGGTAGAGACTCGTGTGTGCAAGATGCGGGAGAATAAGGGTGTACTTTTACACTAGGCAATCTTAACCGTGCACGAGCGTGTTTTATCCCCCAAAGCCCGGTTTGTTTGACTAGTGTGATCGCTCTGTGCCATGCTCGGGCACGGTTCGTTTAGTCGTCCTTGGCTCGGTAGGAAGAGGTGGGCTCAGGGGCAGTACGCATGTAGTGTAAGGGATAACCATGCTGGAGCACTGAACTTCTGATATGTGCAGCATGATTGTGTGAACATTTCTGAGCGGCAAAGTGATTGATCTGTAAAGCAATATATTGTAAGAGGGCCATGCGTTACCACATCCCAAACGACTCAAAATAAAAATTACAAAGTTAACAAAACAATGCACTCCACTGTGCTGAGCGAGAGCACTTCTCTGCTGCCTTCACATGCTATCGGAAACTTCCTATTTCCCACTTATGAAGAAGTAATGAGCACTTCATGTGAGCGCTGCTGCAGTCTTAGGACCACCCCAAATGCTCTCATTGGTTGAGACACGGGAAGACACCCATCCCAAGCCAGTACTGATCAACATTCCACCCCTCCTGTGACCCATGGTTTGTCTGTATGTGTATTCAGAGCCAGTGAGCAACAGACTTTCATAATAATAAAAAACTGTTAACGCACGATAAAATAATTGTCGGCGTTAATCAATTAATGCTTTAACATAATAACAACGCGTTAGTTTGCCCAGCCCTAATATATATAAATATATATATGTGTGTGTGTGTGTGTGTGTGTGTGTGTGTGTGTGTGTGTGTGTGTGTGTGTGTGTGTGTGTGTGTGTGTGTGTGTGTGTGTGTGTGTGTGTGTGTGTGTGTTTACACTGCCATTCAAAAGTTTGAGACCAATAAGGTTTTTAAGTTTTTTTTAATGGAGTCTCTTATGCTCATCAAGGCTGTATTTATTTGATCAGAAATACAGAAAAAGAAAAAAACAGTAATGCTGTAAAATATTATTGCTATTCCTTATACTGGTTTCCTATTTTAGTATACTTTAAAATATGATTTATTTCTGTGATGCAGCGCTGAATTTTCATCAGCATTACTCCAGTCTTTACTGTAACATACATGATCCTTCAGAAATCAATCTAATATTCTGATTTATTATCAGTGTTGAAACTATTGTACTGCTTAATTTTTTTTTATTTTATTTTTTTTTGGAACCTGTGATACATTTTACTTTGATTCTTTGATGAAAAAAGAACATTCAAAATAGAATTCAAAATAGAAAACTTTTCAAACAATACAATAATATATAAGTATAATATAGTTTAATATATAAGTATAATAATAATATAATAAGTCTTTACTATCACTTTTTATACATTTATCACATTCTTGCTGGATAAAAATATTGATTTCTTTATATAAAAAAAGTCCGAAAAAAATGTACTGACCCCAAACTTTTGAATAGTAGTCTATGTTGTAACACAAAACTTCTATTTTGAATAAACACTGTTCTTTTTAACTTTTTATTCAGCAAAGAATCCTGAAAAATAATATCACAGGTCCCAAAAAATATGAAACAGCACAACAGTGATTACAAATCAGCATATTAGAATGATTTCTGGAGGATCATGTGACACTGAAGACTGGAGTAATATTAAAATAGAAAACTGTTATTTTCAATTTCAATAATAATTCACAAAAGTAATTTTTTTCACTTTTTTTATCAAATAGATACAGCCTTGATGAGTATAAGTAACTTTAAAAAAAAAAAAAAAGTCTTGCTTATCTCAAACTTTTGAACGGTAGTGTATATATTTATATATACTTATATTTATATATATTTATATATATTAGGGCTTGGCAAAAGAGACATGCAGACAAACCATGGGTCACAGGAGGGGTGGAATGTTGATCAGTACTGGCTTGGGAATATATATATATATATATACATACATATAATATATGTGTGTGTGTGTGTGTGTGTGTGTGTATATATATTTATATATATATATATAATATATATATATATATATATATGTGTGTGTGTGTGTGTATTAGTATAATTATTATTATTATTTTCAGCAGCCATTACTCTTGTTTTTTTTTTTTCAGAATCCTTGAATGAATAGAAAGTTAAAAAACATAATTAATTTGAAATTTATATATTTGGTAACATTGCAGATGACTTTACTTGCAAATTTGATCATTTTATTGTTTCCTAGTTGAATAAAAAGTATTAATAAATTATTTCCATATATATATATATATATATATATATATATATATATATATATATATATATATATATATATATATATATATATATATAATATGTATATATTTAGGGCTGTTGTCTAAAATTCACAGGTCACAATTATTTATTTATTTTTATTAAGAGTAGACTATACATTATACACTTGAAATATACCAAACATAGATTTTTTCAGTTAATCACAACACATGACATTTGCACAATAGCTTTATTTGCAGTCATCACAGTAAGCGTATGGGTCAGTAAGTCTGATTGATATATTCCTGTCAGTAATCAGTATTTCCGACAGGAGGCACAGATATGCTGAACCGAGTTATGTGATATTAGCTCTAATATCTATATTATTAATACCTGCACACTGCAAAGAAGTGCAGGCTGAAAATTAATTTTCATCCACCCCATAACCCAGTCTGCTCAAAGAGGCATAAAGCTTCTGGGAATCTAATGAAAATTACTTTATTGGGGAGTCGGAAAGAATCTGGAGTCATACAGCAATCATAAGATGAGTCACCATGAAAACTACACTCAGACCAGTTAAAATGACCCACTGTGTTCCTTAATTAAAGACTGCTAATGGCCAGCAGCCTAAACCTGCATTATGTAAAGCATGTCTTCTGGCGTGTACATGTGCGTGCGCGTGTGTGTGAGAGACAGACA
Organism: Cyprinus carpio; assembly: GCF_018340385.1. Classification (NCBI taxonomy): domain Eukaryota; kingdom Metazoa; phylum Chordata; class Actinopteri; order Cypriniformes; family Cyprinidae; genus Cyprinus; species Cyprinus carpio. The sequence goes on along the minus strand of NC_056604.1, from coordinate 13,375,632 downwards.
ATGAGAGATTCTTCAGTGTGTCTTCTGGTGTGTGTAAGCATATTAAATGGATTAGAATGCAAACAGAAGTCAGCATGATCCATCAGGACCGCAGCAGGTAAATATTTAAACACCCCTCTCAGGGGCTGTCATGGAGACAACCTGACACGACAACAATGCGTGTGTGTGTGTGTGTGTGTGTGTGTGTGTGTGTGTGTGTTTAGTGTTTCGCTTCTGTTCACCTGAGCTTTGAGTCGCTTTCATTATTGAAAGTATCAATAATCCTAAAATGGAATTGCCAGAGAGTGCACAGCCGTGCCTAAAACTCTGCTAGTCAGCCAGAAGAGAGAGACGATTCATGACTATGTGCTTCCAGACTCGTGACTGGGGACCATTTAAACTAAACTGGTATTTTCTTCAATCAGAGGCTGTTAGGACTGAGCTAAAACCCCCATTTATTTTTACAGCTGATGGAAGTTTCCCTCCAAACTTTCACAAACATACACTTACCTCTTTCTGAACCCTTGCTTTTAAAGCAGGACCAACTCCTGAGGCTTTTTAGCTTCTTGGATTCAGTGTGGCAAAATATGATAAATAGAGGTGAAAAATCTGAGCCATTTTGGGGGGTCTTTATTGGTAAGGTAGGAGCCTTGAGAAATACTTTCTTGTGATTCTAGAACTCCCGGTAAGGGCTGAATGGATTTGCAGAGCTGGCACATAGTGTTACTCTAACGCTAACTGAGAGAGACACTATTGCAGAGAACAGGGTGAGTGTGCCTGAATTCAGTCTGAAACACACTCTGACATCCTGAACTCAGCAGAGAGAAGATCATAATAAATTAAGTATATATTCAAAGTTTTTTCTTCGTGAAAATTCTGAGGTAGGACTAATTCTGTGACATAACCTGTTTAATTTATTATGAAATTCATTTTACTGACTTAGCTGGGACATTCTGCAGCCTAGAGTGTTTGTGCTCATGAAGCTGTGTGTTATATTGCCTTATAGCTCTGAATGCAGATTCATTTTTAGTTCAGATTTATGTATAAATCTATGATAAATTGGATCTTGCTTTGCTTTTAGGAACAGCTGTCCATCAGTGACATGGAAACATTTTCTCTGAGCAAACCTGTCACACACCATCTGCATCAATTCCTCACCACTGACTCCTCACACACCTCACTAAAACATCCTGAAGCCAACATGTGCAAAAGTTTTGTATTATATTATCAAGAATATAATATAATAAATTAGTATAGTAATGAATATAATGAATCACATTTCTTATGTCTATTTTCACAAGTTTAATATTATCAAAACAATTAATGTCAATCATCAAAAATAATTTTTGTTCATTTGTTGATTTTGAACTTAAGCAAGGAAGTTCAAAATAAGAAAGTTGAAAATAACAGCATTTATGAAAGAATCCAAAAGAAAATGTATCAGGGTTTCCACAAAAAGCACTGAGCAGCACAACTGTTTTCAGCATTGATAATAATATATATTAAAATAATAAATAAATATTAATAATTATTTATTTTATTTTATTTTATTTTTTTGCTTTGCTTTGCTTTAAATCTACTGATACCAACAGGGTTAATGGAGGGTTAGTTTTAGGATTAAGCAACTACTATCAACACTGCAGTGCATACAAACTATTCTGTTTATGAGAGGTCCTCAATAATATAATCACAGTAAATTTGTTTATGTAATTTAGCCTTTGAGATGTTCAATTTGTTTTGACTTTTGCTTTGCAATTTTGTGGAAAATGTCAAACACTCACTCATCTATAAACATACATGATGAGTGACATGGGTTGTACAGCGCACAGCGGTTGTAAATGACCACTGTTGTCTTTCATATCAGCGGATGACAGGCTGATGTATGCGGCCGTTCAGCCCTTTGAGGTTTTAGTGGCACTGAGCAGAGGGCTGTAGTTGACTGTATTGAATTCCCCTGGTAATCGTTACTGTGAGCTGCACTTCCACTGCACCAATTCTCAAATCGCACTGACAGCCGATTCATCAGCCTGCCATCAGAATAGATCACAGACACTCCACACACCTTCACCAACATCAGTGGTGGGAGAGCGACTGGTTTGAGGCTGCTGAAGAAAGTTTTACTATACAGATGGAAATGCCATATTTATGTTTTCCTTGTATTAAGATAGAATGTGATTTCTTGACGTGGAATTTTTGTAAGACATTAAAATTGTGCATGACAATATAATGTAAATGTGTATCGCCACCTTGGAATTATAAGATTCTGTCTGCATTCTGAGCAGTTTTGAGATATTGAGCTTCAAAGTTTTGGCGTTCCATAGACTTATGGAGACAGAAGTTCCAAAATGTACACAGCTTAAAAAAGAAACATCACATAATGTAAATAAGTTGTTACATAATGAGAATATGTGAATAACTAAGTTTGGACACAAATTTAAGGTAGAAACTTATAATTCCAAGATGATGGTATGTCAACATTTATTAATGTAGTAGTTACCATTAACTAACAAAAGAACAATACTTTTGTGCATCATTGAATAATCTAGGTTTATTTTAATTTCTCTGTATACTAATACATTTTAACAAAGTTGTGTACATTGAAATTTATCCAAATTAATAAACGAATTAAACTAAAAATGTACGTTAGTGTACTAATTTAATTTAATAATTGAATTGGATTTCAGTGCTAGAACCCATATTGTATGTGTGTGTGTGTGTGTGTGTGTATATATATATATATATATATATATATATATATATATATATATATATATATTATTAAGAAGAAAAAAAAAAGGATGCACAATATATCAGTATCACACCAGTTATTGACCATATCAGTTTTTTATGTTTTTTTTTTATTTATTGGTTGAGGGTTTATATTTAGTATTTATTGGTTGATACTGAGTAGGTAATTATGCATGCTCATTTACCCTTTATTTTTAATTTATATGATTTTTTGCCATCATCTAACGCTTATTTAAAGTTGAAAAATGTAATGCTTATCAAATCTCACAATACGTATCTATTGTACATCATCGACTAAATTCACTTTTAAAAATTTGAAACATTTTAAACAGCATTTTAAACATTTGGTTTTGGTTTTTAGTATTTTATTTTTAATTTATTTAGACATTTTAATTGATTGGCCCATCTGTATTACCAGAATTTTAATACAGTTGCAAATATGGAGAACAGGTCTGTGTTTATACTATTGGTTTGGACGGGTCTCACTCACCATCTTCATGACAACACACACAGCCAAAGATTCACTAAGCACACCCAATAATCAATTCACATTTGCCCTGTAGATTTCCTCTATCGACACATGGCTGTGAAATGACTTCAGTGAGTTCAGACTGATATTGGGCCGTTAAACACATGAGTTACACATGTGCACACATCTGTTACTGTCAGGGCACATCTGTGCATGGCTGACATCAAACTGCCCTTCAAACATTTACCAGTCGCTCAGTGGTTAGCTGGCTAAAGCGCTTGTGAAATTTAGATGAATTTTTATCTGCAATCTCCTTGCATTTATTCATAAAGTCACTTAGTGCAATTATCATATAAATTTCCTCTCTTTCCATTCCAGATTCGTTCCATCCTGCATGTCTCCCTGCACCTGACCAAGTAACTGAATAATTTCTATTAAATATTTTTGCAGAGTGAACTTTTTCTCCACCGTGATTGTGTGGATGTGCATGCTTATTAAAAGTTCTGTTTGTGTGACAGCGCTTTTGTGTGTGAGGGAAAATAACTTTAATGTGTTTGCCCTTGTGTGTGTGTGTGTGTGTGTGTGTGTGTGTGTGTGTGTGTGTGTGTGTGTGTGTGTGTGTGTGTGTGTGTGTGTGTGTGTGTGTGTGTGTGTGTGTGTGTGTGTGTGTGCGTGCGTGTGTGCACGCAGAGAGCATGGCAGAAATCAATTACTCTTCTGCAGGTGTGAGTGAGCGACTCCAGCTCCCCCTTCCTTCTCTCACTGTCTCTTACACACACATTCAATGTGTCAGTGATGGTTTCCCTTCGGTAACACCCACTGGTGACTCACATTTTCAATAAAGTTTCTTTGTCTCTTTTCATTAAGGATTTAAACAAGTGGTTTGTTGACTAAAACCATGTAGACACACTGCGAATTATAGCACACATGAGATATTATTCATCAGACCAACAGCTGTGATTATTGGAATTACTGGACTCGCTCATACACACACACACACTCGTATGGAGGAAATGGAGGCTATTTCACAGTGCTAATGGATCTGTAGTTCACCAACACACCTGAGCCACTGGACGTCATATTACACTCACAGGTGCTCCATTACTCTATGACAGTTTGTGTGTGTGTGTGTGTGTGTGTGTGTGTGTGTGTGTGTGTGTGTGTGTGTGTGTGTGTGTGTGTGTGAGAGAGAGAGAGAGAGAGAGAGAGAGAGAGAGAGAGAGAGAGTCTGAAACGCTTCTGTAATTTCTATAGGCATAATTTATAAAAGGATTACTTGGATGATGCAGGATTCAAGCAGACTTACATTCTATTTGATTCCTGCTTAAAATGCTTAACTTTGGGTTTAGGGTTAGTCTGTAGTCATTATAGTTAGCTTCAAGTAAAAAAATAATATAATAATTGTTTCATGATAACATATGAAAAACAGCTACAAATGTTTTACTAAAACTTTATTGAAAGGTTTAGCTTATTGCATTTTAGATGGCAGAAAAGTGTCCGTCTGACATAGGCATCAAAAATCAAAACTATAAATTTAACCACTGCATTTCAACACATTGTGAAAAACATTTATTTACATTACGGTAACGCTTTAGTTCAGGGACCAGTTCTTACTATTAACTAGCATCATGTTACTAGCATATTGGTTGTTTATTAGTACTTATAATTCACATATTAATGTATTATTCTGCATGACTATGTTTTAGATCCCTTAATACACTCTTACTAAAAAATAAAATTTCTCTATTGAATATCATTGGTTCTATGAAGAACCTTGAACATCCATGGAACCATTCAAATGCAGAAAAGGTTCTTAAGATTTTTTAAATGTTCTTCAAAATGGTTCTTTTATAGGAACTGTTCACTGAAAGGTTCTTTTGGGAACCAAAATGGTTCTGCTATGGCATCACTGCAAAAACACCCTTTTGGGACCTTTATTTTTAAGAGCATAGTTAAACTTAACAACTACCTTACTGACTATAAATAGGCAGCAAATTAAAAGTTTATTGAGGGGAAAAGTCATATTTAATAGTTAGTTAATAGTGAGAAATAAAGTGTGACTTTAATTTTTGAATTTGACCTTAATCTATGTTCCAACATAGAACATTGACCATAATCTATGTTCCAACATGTATCCAACTGTTTCAGTGGTAAGTAATTTATGGTAAATGTAACACTGCAATTTATCATAGGGTCTGCGAGCTATAGCATCACGAAGCCATCACAAACAGTCCCCAAACACCAAAACACCTAATTTAACCCCGGAGGTCACAGCAGAACGCATAAACCAGGGCTATCAAGAGGCCAAGGCCAGTAAACATTTATCTTACAGTGATCTCATTTAGTCTCACGCTGAACTCTACTCTCGCTAACTGTCCATTTAGAGAGACAATTCCTAGAGCTGATTTCAACTGAGGCTTAATGCATTTTGTGCGCTTGAAATGATAAGCATAATTGACCCTTTGGTTTGGAGGGCTTTAAGTGAAGAAACAACTTGAAGTTTAATAATACCGGACTGGATTTATTATGTCAGAGCAGCTGCCATTTTACTTTATCACATTCACTGCTTAGAAGTCGTCAGGGACGAGGCGAAAATGAGGCGAAATGGAGGGGATGGGAAGGGAAGAAGAAGAGCGAATATCAGCATCTGTTGTGAGGTTCACACCGTAACTGCCTGTGGAAGAATCTAATAACGGCCCACTGCATCAGAGCACATTATATTCATCTCTATAAAGCTCAGTGCTGGGCGGCGGATGCCATGCGAATTCCCATGGAGGTACTAAAGGGAACCAGCCTCAAAACCCCATAAACAGCTCACTCATAAAACACATTCTATTTTAAAAGCACCATTTCAGTAATGCGCCATTAGTAAGACTTGTAATCAGGCCGCTGCATTTCCTATCTGCCGTGTGTGATGTGTGTATGTGAGCACTGGTAATCTACATCACTGCAGCGCTCTATCAGAGGCCGGATTTGTTTTTACCCACAAATCACACAGGAAGAAAGTGGTGGCTAATGCAATAACTGAGTCTGAGTAGTTATGGGAGCGTGTGTGAGAGAAAAAAGGCTGTTGGGTAAATGGCCTTCAGGCAGGGAGTGAGAAGAAGTGCAATGTTTTTGTTAGTCATGCTTCCGTTTTGTGTTTCTTTTTCCTTCAGTTTCATTTTCTAAATCTCGTTTTCTCTCATTCACTGGTTTGTTGGGAGGGTAGGAGATTTTAATTGGGTTCCTCCTGTCTGTCTCCCCCAAGATGACACTTAGACTCTGGCCTTGCGCGACTTTAATAAGTCCTGTTAAATATATATGTGGCGAGGGGGGCGTGGTTTTGCCGAGTCTGTAACGGGAGAGAGACGAGGGAGCAGAGCGAGGCGTAAGTGGGTCAAGTGCAAATAACGAACACCTGTGTTTGATTTCAGTAATTGGCGTGGAGAGACCGGATATAAACCGGAGCACGGCAGAGAAAGAGAGAGAGACGGGCTGGGACCTCGTGTGGGGACTACGGAGTGATAACGACGAGAATTCTGAGTTATTGGGATATTGTTGTGCAACGGGCATACCGTTGGCGCATGTTGCGCAGGATTGTTTTGTTTATTTAGTTTGGAACAATAAAAACGAGCGTCCCAGCCACAAGCCGACCCCTGTCTTCTCCTTCCTGTGAATAATTGTGTCGAACCTCATCACACTGGTGCCGAAACCCGGGAAGGAGGAAGATCGCCGCCGCCATGCAGTCTCCGTCAGGCCCACCATTTGCGGACATCATCCAGTCACTCGCGGGTCTGCACCAAGAACAACATCAGCACATGCTGGCGATCAAGGAGGAGCAGGACAAACGCTTGGAGGTGCTCCTCCGAGCCCAGCATGAAGACCGCGAGATGTTCCGGAGCTGGGTAGACCGGGGAGGTCCGGGCCATCCCCTCGTCCAAGGACAGTACATCTCCTCTGCCGCTCAACAAAATGGGGCCTCAGGACGATCCGGAGGCCTTCCTGGATCTTTTTGAGAAGTCGGCAGAGGCTCCAGGATGGCCCCCCGGGGACTGGCCCATGCGACTGATCCCCCTGCTGTCAGGAGAAGCGCAGGTAGCCGCCCACCAACTGCCAGTCCAGAACCTCCTGGTCTACCGGGACCTCAAGCGTGCCATCCTGCAGCGGGGTCGGTCGGACCCCGGAGCAACATCGCCAGAGGTTCAGGACCCTGACCCTGGAAGAGTCTGGCCGGCCCTTTGTGATGGCACAGCAGCTCCGGGACTCCTGCCGCAAATGGTTGATGGCCGACAGTAGCGACGTCGAGGATGTGATCGATCGTGTGGTGCTGGAGCAGTTTGTGGCCAAACTGCCAAGAAAGACGGCGCAGTGGGTCCAGTGCCACCGCCCGACGTCGCTGAACCAGGCCATCCAGCTGGCGGAGGACCAAATGGTGGCGTGTCCAGGGGTCGGCGATCCCCTACCATCGGCAACTCTCTCTCTCTCTTTCTCCCCCCCTCCCCTCTCCCTCTCCAAACCCATACCTCTTCCTAGGTCCCGTGGAGGGCTTCCGCCGAAGCCAGCACCTCGGTGGAGGACGGGTTATGCGGCCGATCCAGCAGCGGCACCCCGGGCTCCTCCCAGGGGAGGGGAGTTCGCCCACGGGACCCTTCCCACCACCGCTGCCCTCTCCGCTCTCTCCCCGCCAATTGCTTGACCCACTTCCTGCCGCCAGGGCGGCGGTAAAGTCTGGGCCGGCCTGTTGGCGCTGCGGGGACCCAGGACATTTCATTGATAGATGTCCGTTGATGGAGGTGGGGACATTGATCCGGGTCCCCGACGCGCCACAGGCTGCCCTCGATCAAGCTGGCCTATACCAGATACCAGTGAGTATCAAGGGGGGTACCTATCAGGCTTTGGTGGATTCAGGATGTAACCAATCCTCCATCCATCAAAGTCTGATTCATCCGAGGGCATTGGATAACAGCCGCATGGTTAAGGTTCGGTGTGTACACGGGGAAGTGGTGAATTATCCTATTTTGCCTGTGGATATTCAATTCAGGGGAGAAAAGCATAGACTAGAGGTGGCAGTTAATCCGCACCTCCGGCATCCACTAATTTTGGGTACTAATTGGCCCTTATTTAATAAATTATTGGGGTATTTATGTGCGGATGCCTCTTGGGGGAAAAGAGAGAAGGCTGGAGTAGCGGTTGCGCAGTTGGGAGAGGCTGAACCGGAACCTCCGGAGCCTGTTTCAAGGGAGCAGAGTGCTCTGGAACGGAACATCCTTCCAGAGCGCGATGATTTTCCTCTGGAACAGTCCTGGGATGAAACGCTGAAAAAACGCATTTCATCAGGTTCGTTCTATCGACGGGCAGCTTCTTCACCCTGATCAACCGCTCTCCTATCCTTGTTTTTCAATTTTAAAAGATAAGTTGTATCGGGTGACCCAAGACGCCCAGACAAAGCAAGATACAACCCAGTTACTGATCCCGAGAAGCCGTCGGGAAATGCTTTTCCAGGCGGCTCATTGTAATCCAATGGGCCGGGCATTTAGGGCAAACGGCTACACTAAACCGTCTCATGGCCCGCTTCTTTTGGCCGGGCATCCACGAGAATGTGCGCAGGTGGTGCGCGTCTTGTCGTGAATGTCAGTTGGTGAACCCACCGGCCACCCCAAAAGCACCATTGTGCCCATTACCGTTAATGCAGGTCCCCTTCGAACGAATTGGTATGGACTTCATCGGGCCATTAGAGCGGTCAGCGCGAGGGCATCGCTTTGCATTAGTTCTGGTGGACTATGCAACGCGATATCCTGAAGCAGTGCCTCTCCGCACTATTTCTGCTAAAAGTGTTGCGAGTGCACTGTTTCAATTAATCTCCCGGGTGGGGATTCCGAAGGAAATCCTCACCGATCAAGGCACGGCGTTTATGTCACGTACTATTCGCGAGCTTTACGAGTTATTGGGCATTAAATCGATTCGAACAAGCGTCTATCACCCACAAACAGACGGGCTGGTCGAACGATTTAATCCCACGTTAAAATCCATGATTCGTAAGTTCGTACAGGAGGACGCCAAAAATTGGGATAAGTGGCTAGAACCCCTCTTGTTCGCTGTACGGGAAGTCCCGCAAGCCTCCACGGGGGTTTTCCCCTTCGAGCTTCTCTACGGACGTCAGCCCCGCGGGGTCCTCGATATCCTTAGGGAGACTTGGGAGGACGGACCTTCTGATAGCAAAAATGAAATTCAATACGTCATGGACCTGAGAACAAAACTCCACACGTTGGGGCGGCTGTCAATGGAGAATTTGTTACAGGCTCAGGACAAACAAAGTCGGTCGTACAACAGGGGGGCTAGGCTACGTCAATTCACGCCGGGAGAGAAAGTGCTTGTATTACTCCCTACGTCTAGTTCAAAATTACTCGCAAAGTGGCAAGGACCCTTCGAGGTCACACGGCGAGTTGGGGATCTCAACTATGAGGTAGCTCGAATGGATAGGGGCGGAGCACATCAAATATATCACCTCAACCTGCTTAAAAAATGGTCTGAGGCTGAATCAGTGATGCTGGCGACGGTAGTGAGTGGGGAGGAGGATCTCGGTCCGGAGGTGAGCTCAAAGTCCCAATCTCTCGCCCTGGCCCCTGGAGGAGACCAGCTCTCGCCCTCGCAGCTCACTGATATAAAGTCAATACAGGCAGAGTTTGCTGATGTGTTCTCGCCCCTGCCTGGCCGAACGAATCTCATTCAGCACCATGTTGAGACTGAGCCGGGAGTGGTGGTTCGCAGCCGGCCGTATAGGTTACCAGAACATAAGAAAAAAGTGGTTCAGGGAGAATTAGAAGCGATGCTAGAAATGGGAGTAATAGAAGAGTCCAACAGTGACTGGGCGAGCCCGATAGTGTTAGTTCCTAAAACGGACGGCTCAGTACGGTTCTGTGTGGACTACAGAAAGGTGAATGCTGTGTCGAAGTTCGACGCATATCCAATGCCCAGGGTGGACGAATTGCTTGATCGACTAGGCACTGCTCGCTTTTATTCGACACTGGACTTAACTAAGGGTTATTGGCAGATCCCCTTGTCTCCCATGACCAAAGAAAAAAAAAAACAGCTTTCACAACGCCGTTCGGATTACACCAGTTTGTTACGCTTCCGTTCGGTTTGTTCGGGGCCCCCGCCACTTTTCAGCGTCTGATGGACAAAATTCTTCGGCCGCATGCTGCATATGCCGCCGCCTACCTGGATGATATCATCATCTAAAGTGGTGATTGGCGGCGACATATGCAGCATTTGCGAGCGGTCCTGAAGACGCTGAGGAGGGCGGGGCTCACGGCTAATCCGAGGAAGTGTGCAATTGGGCGGGTGGAAGTAAGATATCTGGGCTTCCACTTGGGTCATGGACAGGTGCGTCCCCAAATTGACAAGACGGCAGCGGTTGCGACGTGTCCAAGACCCAAGACCAAAAAGGAGGTTAGACAGTTCCTGGGGCTGGCAGGTTATTATAGAAGGTTTGTGCCTAATTTTTCGGACACTGCCAGCTCGCTGACTGATCTAACTAAAAAGGAGGCACCAGATAGGGTCCAGTGGACGGAGCAGTGTCAGCAGGCTTTCACCCAGATAAAGGCTGCTCTGTGTGGCGGACCGCTCCTAAATGCTCCTAACTTTTCTCTCCCCTTTATTTTACAGACAGACGCGTCGGACAGGGGGTTGGGCGCGGTCCTGTCCCAGGAGGTTGAGGGAGAAGAACGGCCGGTGCTGTACATCAGTCGTAAGCTCTCTAAGAGAGAGACGATGTACAGCACCATAGAGAAGGAGTGTCTGGCCATCAGATGGGCTGTTCTTACCCTCCGGTATTACCTCCTGGGGCGGGAGTTCACCCTCTGTTCGGACCACGCTCCCCTGCAGTGGCTCCACTGCATGAAAGATACCAACGCGCGGATCACCCGTTGGTATCTCGCTTTACAACCTTTTAAATTTCAGGTGATCCACAGGCCGGGTGTACAGATGACTGTGGCTGACTTCCTCTCCAGGAGGAGGGGGGGGGAGGCTGCAGGCCGGATGGCTCCCCGGCCTGAGTCGGGCGGTGGGGGTATGTGGCGAGGGGGGCGTGGTTTTGCCAGGTCTGTAACGGGAGAGAGACGAGGGAGCAGAGCGAGGCGTAAGTGGGTCAAGTGCAAATAACGAACACCTGTGTTTGATTTCAGTAATTGGCGTGGAGAGACCGGATATAAACCGGAGCACGGCAGAGAAAGAGAGAGAGACGGGCTGGGACCTCGTGTGGGGACTACGGAGTGATAACGACGAGAATTCTAAGTTATTGGGATATTGTTGTGCAACGGGCACACCGTTGGCGCATGTTGCGCAGGATTGTTTTGTTTATTTAGTTTGGAACAATAAAAACGAGCGTCCCAGCCACAAGCCGACCCCTGTCTTCTCCTTCCTGTGAATAATTGTGTCGAACATCATCACAATATAGTTACAGACTGGCAGCTCTGTTTGCTAGATATTATTTAAATATATTTTTTAAATCACTTATATTTAATGTACACTGCCATTCAAAAGTTCTGTAAAACTTTTATTTAGCAAGGATGCATTAAAAATGGTGGTGGCAAAAAAGTGGTGGCAAAGACATTTATACAGTTACAAAATTAATATTTCAAATAAATGCTGTTCTTTTGGACTTTCTATTCATCACTGAATCCTGAAATAGTGTATCAAAAATACGTCCTACTTTCAACATTGATAATAATATGAAATGTTCCTTGAGCACCGAATCATCATGTGACTTTGAAAACTTTGCCATCTCTGGAATAAATTACATTTCAAAGTATAGTAAAATAGAAAACAGTTATTTTAAATTGTAATAATTTTTAACAATATTACTATTTTTGCTTTATTTTGATCAAAGAAATGCATAAATGGTGAGCATAGGAGATTAAAAAAAAGATTTAAAACCATTTTAACCCCCAAATCATTTATAATGTTAATTATACTCATAACTTGACACTAGATTTTTCTTAAATCTTTTATAAAATATTTTAATGCAGCATTTTTACATTCATTTTTCCTATAAAATTACCTTTTTAAGTTTTAAAATAGTATTTGAGTTATGTACAAGCATTTTGTGGACCTTCATTTCAAATGGGTTTGACAATTGGGTGTTTCTCTACAATGTAGATTCATTTTATTTAAGCAGAATACTGCAAAGATCATTGAAGTTAGACGGCATGTGTGAATAGATAATATACAGTACTAGATATATGTATCAGAAATATTTGGCATTCTGTGTAGAGAAAACAGACTGTGAGAGCCTGGCAGACAGCGAGATTGCATTAAATCCCATACATAAAAGGATATCAGCTGAATTTTCTTTCAGGCTCTGTTGTGAGAGTGAGTTTTGTAGTGTGGGAAGAATATTGTAAATATTCACCCCCTCCATAACGATGAATAGCTTGAAACTTTCTTTATAATAAACAATTTTTCATGCAAAGTTTGTAAAAAATGTTTTGGTGAAAGTCTTGAAAAATGAACGAAGTGTCAGGCCCTGGGTGGTGTAATTCTTCACTGATATTATCATTATGATGTTTGTGCTTGGATCAGTTTAGGATGAGCTGCGTCTAGTGACTGATAACCCAACAATCAGCATTCATCCTGTATTTCATGATTAAACTGAACCTCTAGTGTGTTGTTCGCCTGCGTTTCACTTTAATTGGGTACGGCAAACAAAGAAACATGACAACTGCAATATTTCTCTTTAACTTCATGGCCTTATAGATCTGTTGAGTCATGTTGTCAATTTGTAGACCGACCCGGAACGCTAATTCACCATGGATTCTCTTGAAAATTCACTCTGTTGTGAACATTAAAACCACTGGAAACCATTTATACACTGCTATTTGAAAGTTTGTGCTTCATACAAGTTTAAAATGTTTTTGAAAGAAGTCTCTTATGCTTACCAATTTATTTGATCAAAATAGTAAAAACAGCCATATTGTGAAATATTTTTACAATTTAAAATCACTGTTTTCTATTTTAATATATTTTAAAATGTAATTTATTCCTTTGGTGAAGCTGACTTTTCAGCAGCCATTACTTCAGTCTTCAGTGTCACATGATCCTTCAGAATTGATTCTTATATACTGATTTGCTGCTCAAGAAACATTTCTTATTTATCAGAAATATACTTACTGTCACTATTGACTAATTAATGCATCCTTGCAGAATAAAAGTATTTAGCATTTCCTTAAAATATATATATTATATAATTTAACTTGTCCCAAACTTATGAACACGTCACGTCACGTCAACATGAAACGGCTTGGGATTCGTTTTAAAAATTACTGTTTTAAATGATTCAGAGTTGACTCTTTCTTTTGAGAGACAACTTTATACACAGTGCACTTTCAGATTTAAAACTTTGCAGGATGTTTTCATTTACTTATTTCTGTTTTAAAAATTTGATGGATGTTTTTTTTTTTTAGGGAAACTTTAATGCAGTTTGTTCACAGCTCTTTTTTTTAAACACAGTGGTTTTCATATTCACATTTGAGGTATGATTTTAATGCATTTTAGAACAAAAAAATTATTCTCTATAAGTAATGTTGACCACAGACTTTATTTTATTCTAAATCAAAAACACCCTCCTCCATTTTTTTAGCACTACAAACTAAACAGCTCAGTTTTTGTTTGCTGGCTGCTTCATGCTGGAGTGGTGTTGTACAGGTCTGAAAACACTAAGGTCAGCAGCTTTCAGGGACCATCTGTGAAATTATAAAACAGCCCCACTTATATATCCTGAATCAGTTCACAGCAGGCAAACTGAGTGTAAACAGATGGGCGGAGCCTATCAAGTTGTAGGCTATATGGGAAAACTGACAGGTATTGCAGTTTCAGTTGAAATGATGCCAGGCCAGGACCCTAAATGCACTCTGCTCTCCACTGCTGTGCTGATTTCTTGCCTGTTCTGGCTAAAGCAACAACACATACATGGATCCAGGATCAGCCTCCCACACTTTTATGCCTCTCCAGTCTACTGTTCGAGGAAACGGCACACTGTTCTGGGTTCAGCGGGCAGGTGAGAGCCGAACTGAAGCGAATGCAGGGTTCAGAGGTGTGAAATAGAGATAGGTTTGTCTCACTGGGCTGGAAATTGGCTCCCGCTGCGAACCCCAATCTTGTTGTCCACTCGTCTATCTCATATTTCCTTCTTTTGTTTCGCTCTCTTCATCCTTATTTGTGTGCAGACTACAGATCAAGTCCATTTCCCAACCGTCGTTCTGTTTTTTGGCTCGTTTCATTTTGGTTCTGCTTCCGTTTCCTTTTTTAACTCAAAGCCACTCTCCTTTTACAGAGCCAAAGATAAATGGATCACCTGGGGAAGAGAACTTTGTCTACCACTGTTAATTGAGCAGATTTGTTTTCCGTTAGGCTGCAGATAACTATTCTTTTTACTGTAGATGTCAGATAAATGGGAAAAGACAGAAAATGAGAGCGAGAGAGCGAGGTAAGGGTAAGGACGAAGCACTCTCGTGGGTTATCAGTAGATATGTTGGCCGTGGAAGAGAGCTGGCAGGCTCAGTTATCCTGAGCCGTAATCACGTTTAGAAGATTGACCCGAGGTGGAACTCAGAACTCGGGAGAACGTTCCGGAACTCGGTGCGGGGGCATCTGTCACTTTCTCTGAGTGATGTGCCATTGGCTGCCGCACTGTTGGACGAGATGTATTGGGCTTTGAGCGGGGAAGGCAGTCTTCTTTTATGAATACAATAGAAAATATTCATCTAAAGCTGCTTGCTTTCACAGCTCGCGTACCAAAGCGCTTCCCTTGCATATCTATAATAACTATGATCATATGCTCATTTTATTAAGCCCATTAAATAAAAACTCTAATGCAATTCTGTGTAGATAGCCGTTTGTCTGAAGGACTGCCTGTGGGTCTTTATTTAACCCACTCTTAAATCTCTAATGACATCTTATTACATTTACATGCTAATTTGTTCATTTTCTCCTTCATTTACCCTGTTATGGCCCTATATCGGCCATTCAGAAATAAACTATGGTCATTTTAGTATTAGAAGGCTTATTATCCCCTTCATGCTGACAAAAGAGGATCAGAGCTGTGGTTTATTTACGCCTATATGTTTTGTGAGTTTTAAATAAAGTCCTGACCATATGCAGGAAAAATAGCTGTTTTTTTTTTTTTTATTGTTTTTTTTTTTTTTTATTTTTGATGTTGCTGATGAACATGTTAATATTACTATTGCTGAAATGTCATCTTTTTATTCAAATACTTGACATTTGTGTATTTTCCCCAAACCTCAAGGATTATTGACTGAAGTGGTCACGTCCTCTGTGTGCCTGTACTTTTATTGATTAGGATGACAGCATTTTTGATATTCCCAGAAAATTTGCAATATAAAGCACTACTTTTTCCTTTAAATGATGAGTCCATCTCTCAAATTTCCCATTCATTGAGGGAGAGGAGCACATCTGCTCATCAATAGTACAGTATGTTGGATAAGGAGGAAATAGAACTGAAGCAAAGGCACTATGGCTGTCATTTTTGGGAAGGAAATGACACCGCCACACTCGCACACGCACACACACACACACACACAAACACACACACATATATCACATCACAGATAGGCCTGTTTGTGAACACACTCCAGCTAAAAAAAAATAAAATATAAAATATACACACACACAAATCACTCGAAAAAAGTATCAATATTGGGTGTTTCTTTAACTATGGACACTTTTGGGCCTGTGGAAAACTAGAAAATAAATTATTTTGTTGAATAGCAATCTCTAAGAGTGGATATGCATCACAAGATTTTTGTAATTTTTCTGAAACATCAATCATATTTCTAAAATATAACAAATTTAAATATCAAAAGTAACAAAGTAAAAGTAAATAAATACACACAATTTATTACTTAAGCTGTGATGGAAATTATTTATGAAAACATAAATAATACATAGACAAAAAAATTACATACATGTAAATGTCCTGTGAGATGCATTTCCTCTGTTGGACACTGTCTGTAGACTGAATACCTATAGTTAAATTTTATTTATTTATTTTTTATTTGCATGTTTGTTTTATTTCTTCATTTGATCACACTTTATTTTAATGTCCAATTCTCGCTATTAACAAACAATTAACTAAGACCTTTGCCTCAATAAACTTCTAATTTGCTGCTTATTAATAGTTAGTAAGGTTGTTGTTAAGTTTAGGTATTGGGTATGATTAGGGATGTAGAATTTGATCATGCAGAATATGTGCTTTATAAGTACTAATAAACAGCCAATATGTTAATAACAGGCATGCTAATAAGCAACTACTTAATAGTGAGAACTGGTCCCTATACTAAATATTAAAATATTTAGTATAGATAAATATTACCGTTCATTTTTATTTTACAGATATGACATTTTTTTTATATAGGTTACATTTTCGAACCATGATAAAAGCAAAGTAAAACGAAAAAGGTCAAATGTTTAAATGTGCCCTTTCGTATAACAAAAAAAGTTGTAAAAATGTTGAAGTATGTTAGTTTTAATAAAAATCAGTCCCTGGACATAAAAGCACCCATAGTTGAAGCAACAACTACCCACTCACTCACGTTGCCTTTGTCTCTCACACACTCGAACTCACACTCACACACTTCAGCCTCCCACACACAAACACATCACCTCTTACGCGGATGTATCTACTGTCGTTCTAGAGTGAGAGCTTGAAATGAGATGAGATGAGATGCTCCCCGAGGATGAGAGTTTGTATTAGAGCCTGAGAGTTTGTGAGCGAGACAGAGATTTTGTTTTAGTTGCTCTGAATCTCTTTAATATCTGTGAAGGGGGGATGAAATCGGGCAAAATAATAGGAAATAACGCAAGCAGAATGTTGTGATGGTGAACATGGATTATATCTCTCCATGTGTTGCTCCGAGCTCTCTTTCATCTACGTGAATAGCCTTGAGTTCAGACGGCTGTCTGAGACGCTGACCTCTCCATGCTCTGGGATTCTGAAGGAATGTTGTCTCTTTTCAATAATCATTTCCTCCAAGGCAGATGGAATTATTACATCCCAATGCAACATTTTACAGAGCACTGCAGGACTCAGCAGCTGGTAAAAATCTCACATAGACAGACAGACATCCAGACAGAATGAAAATGTTTTTCACCCCTGAGGGGAAATTTTGTATAAAACATCTGTTTACAAAGGATACTTCGATTTGGATTTTGTTTTGTTAAACGAACACACACACACACACACACCCACACACCCACCCCACCACACACACACATATATATATATATATATATATATATATATATATATATATACACACACACACAATGGTAAACATTTGAATAAGTGAATGAATGAGTGCTTATACAGGTACTTGAGCTTTATGTTGGGACTCAGGCAAAAGACCAATTTTAAAAAGACATTATTCGATAATATGTAAATCAATGAGCAGCCAAGATGAGCAATTCAGTGCAATCAAAATCTATTCATACTGATTATTTGCACTGACAAAGGTTAAACCTATTAATCACAACCAATGATCTCTACATCATCTCTTTTATGAAAGGCAATGGTGTACTTCATTCTCAATTACAGTCTGTATGTGAATGTGTCAGGCATGTGTGACCTGTTGCCTGCTGGCTGAGTGATCAGTGTTTTTCTCATCTGTGTAATGAAGATGTGAAATTCTCTCAAATGTGCTTGTGTCCTGCAGCTGCCACAGCTCTATTTATAACCACAATCCTCTGCAATTAAAGGGACAGCTCACCAAAGAATGAAAATTCTTTCATTATTCACTCACTCTTACTTTATGACTTTCTCTATTCCGTGGAGAGATCAGATCTTTTGACGAATGAATACTGGTTGCTTTTTTATTTTTGTGGTCATTTAGTTAGATTATTTTCAGCCCAGATTTATCTATGAAAGTTTGCAAAAGTTGAACTGATATAAGTGTTTAGACTGAATTTTTGAAAAAGCAAATTAATAATTTTATTCGGCAAAGATGCATTCAGTTGATCAGAAATTACATTTTAATTCTAAATCGATTTCTATTTCAAGTGAATAATGTTAATAATTGAAGAATCCTTCAAATTCATGGTTTTCACAAAATAATATTAAGCAGCACAACTCTTTTCAACATTGATAATAACAAGAAATGTTTCTTGTGCACTAAATCAGCATGTTAAAATGATTTCTGAAGGATCATGTGACACTGAATACTCGAGTGATGATTGCTGAAAATTCAGCTTTTGCATCACAGGAATATATTACATTTGAAAATATATTAAAATACAAAACAGATATTTTACATTGTAATAATATTTAAAGGTATTACGGTTTCTGTTGCTATATATTTAATTAAATAAATGCAGGCTTGGTAGGCATAAGAGACTTCTTTCAAAAACATAAAAAAATGACCAACCCCAAATTTTCAGACAGTGGTGTAAATATTCATTATCTTATTTGAAAAAAGGAATATCCACACTATAAAAATAAATCATTTTTTCATCCACACATTTAGATAAATAATTTGGTACCATGAACTTATTGTGTATACATACATGTTTTTACATTGTACTTATATTTTAAAAATACCTGCATGTAATTACATCTGTAATTATTTCCTGCAATTACATTTATAAAGTTGACCCATCCCCTACACCTTACTCTTAAACCTACCCATACCGCCAAACCTGTCCTAATTATAAGACCTGTCCTATATTATAATACCAGTTATAATCAAAAGGTGAACATCTATTAATACTCAAGAACACTCATGGACAAAAATATAAGATAGAATGAATTTATTTGGATGAATACAACAGAGTTAACAATATAACATTCATTCAAACTAGATAAACAAGCATTTTAGAAATAAATGGAGCAAAGAAATGTAAGGGGTGCATAGTTTCAGCTGTCAGTGAGATTGACCCAGCCACTAACCCAACGGCCGGGTAACAAAAAAACAAACAAAAAAATACCCAACATATGACCCAACAGGCTCAACCCAGCGGTTGGTTAGAAAAAACAGCCCAGCATTTTTTTTAGAATGCATGAGACAATCTTGTGTTATTGGTTGTGCATCAATGACTCCATTTCACTGTCTGGAGTATATAATGATGATGATGATCATGATAATAACCTTTCATAAATATCACACATTTACCAATGCTTGCACTTTGAAATGAGTTGTACGGTAACACTTTAGAATAGGGAACACTTTTTCACTATTAACTACAATTTTCCTTCAATTAATTCCTAATTTGCTGCTTATTAATAGTTAGTAAGGTAGTTGTTAAGTTTAGTTATTGGGTAGGATTAGGGGTGTAGAATAAGGTCATGTAGAATAAGGCATTAATATGTGCTTAATTAGTACTAATAATATTCTAGTAATATGCATGCTAATGAGCAACTAGTTAAGAGACCCTAAAATAAAGTGTTACCAGTTGTACTATACTTTGCTATATCACTTCTCTGAGTCTTTTTTCATCATATTCAGGGAGAGTATGAGAGGTGAAGCCGGGGTTATTTCTATGTTTAATTTTGCTGTAAATTTCTGAAACATACAGGAAGTGAAATGAAAATTCTCAGAGAAGGCACGGCCTCTGATCCTCAGCATCAAATGAGAAAGAATCCCTTTTCTAAGAGTCGCATTATTAAGCAGTGTTGGTATAGAGGGTTTAAAGTGGTTTTCCCAGCTATTACAGACGTATTTAGTTCCCATTGGAAATAAAGAATTTGGAGAAACATGACTATACAGAATGATAAATCTCTCATTTGCTGACACATAATACAATTCTAATAAGAGAACAGAACTTCCAATTAGACCGATGAGACAGAGGAAGATTTCCACCACACATTCAGTTATAACTCAGTTTGTTTGTTATTTATTTTTTGACAGACAAAATTATGCAGCTTTTTGCACTAAAATAGCACACACTAAACTGTTTAGCGAACTTTAATGTTGTACAGATAAGACAGACAGAAGCTGAGTTTTGTGTTAAGGCTTCTCTCATCCTGGCAGCTCTACACAAAGTAAATAATTAGCAGCTTTGAAAAGTCCATTAACAAGCTTAACGAGCTTAACGAGGGCCTCTGTGGTTGAGTTCCACCATCCCACGGTTGCTAAGACTTAAAGCCTGTTTTCAGAAACAGGATTATTTAGAAACATTAGTATGAGGAGAACTGGCATGACTGAACCTAAAATGACTTAATAAAGTGAATCTCCCCTGTGGCAAAAATAATGAATTGGTTGAACTTTGGTTTACAAACCCCTGAGGCTGTTCCGCTTGTGGATTGAATTTGTGATTTTCTTGAGGATTTAGAGTGAGCAGTGGTAGGAAGCATTTGTAAGGGACCCAGATGATAGTTGTATTGCTCAAACTGTAGGTTCACTTTCAAAGCTCTGCATGTCACTGTGTTTCATTGAAGTACAGTATGTGCTTTTTCTGAGGTGTTCCTCCTAAAAACAGAAATAAACCGGCGCAAATAGAATTAAAAGCTGACATAGAGGTACAATATGAAATTTGTGTGAATAGCATAGCCAAGGTAATTGGCAGAAGTTGATGAGAAATATTAGAGTTTATGTTGAAATTTCTGACTTTTGATAGACTCCTGTGAGAATCCGAGCACAGAAGTCTTGCTGAGATCTCTTCTGTCAGAAATATTAATACCACTGAATCAATCGAAATAAATTATTTATACAAAAAAAATAATAATAATAATAATTGTATTGGTTAAAGTAAATAGCTCTTTAAGATACACAGTTGCAGGTGATTGCTTTTTACAGTGCAAAAAAAACAAGGACTCTAGATTACTTTCAAATTACTTTAAAAAGTCATTTTAAAGGCTATTTGTGAATTTAGCATCACAAAATTATATTGTATGAAAAATGGGATTCATTTTTTGGCTAAAGATCACATACAATGTTTTTAAATTATTGGTGTTTAAATTGACACTTTCATGGCAAATTAAAAATATTTTGTGTTTTGGCAAATTGGTGTCAAATTGGTATGAATTTATACATTCTCATTTGTACTTATTCATACGATCTGCTTACGCCCTTCTGATGGTCAAGTGCAGAGAACTTCACGTTTATTTATTTATTTATTTATTTATTTACTTTTACAAGTTTAAACAAATTTGCCAAAATACAGTTAACCAAAAAGTCAAATAATTTCACAAGGAAGCATCCATGAATATATTTTGTTACATTTTCTCATGAGATTTGATTAGTTTTAAAGATTAACTTTAAGTGAGCGTTAGATGACGGCAAAGGTAATATAAATGTTAAAATAAGGGAAATTAGCATGCACAATAAATAAAATTAAATGAAAGAATCAACATTTTGGGCCAATAACCAATATGGTATCAATATGCCCGTATCACGGTTCCCTAATTTTAAAGAGATTTTACGTTAACTGAGAATCTCAATTAATGCTTTTTTCCAATTTATAAATTCTTAGGTGAATGAATTCTTAGATCTATCAGAAATGCAAAATCCCATGATGGTCTTGATTGATGATTGATCTTGGGTAATGATCTGTGTGTGTGTGTGTGTGTGTGTGTGTGTGTGTGTGTGTGAGAGAGAGAGAGAGAGATCGATGCAGGTGTGGATAATGCAACTGTAATTGATATTAGGTTTTGTGTGATTGGATTAGTGCATTGCTTGTGTGAGAGGCTGTATTGATTATTCAGAGCTCTGAATGATACACAAGTTAATAATCCTGTAAATTCCAATGAGAGAACCACACCAGTTACTACAAGATATCGTAGAATAGGAAAGGCAATAAACACAGGCATGGAAAGCTCATATCTAGTTTAAACTCAGTTGACTTTCAGAAGCAAAACTTTCCAATAAATGAAAGACCAGAAACTATATATATATATATACAAAGAGGTAGGCATCATTTCAGGTTGTCATGGAGAAATCCATCAGTATGCATCTCAGACATATGGTGGTATATACTGTAGACCTATACTATGTGAGAAGGATCATTGAACAATGATTCAAAAACGTCTTACCAATCAAATTTTAAGTTATCAGTCCTGCACAGAAGATTGTTTTCATCATATCTTTTCACACCTAGTTTGTGAAGGTGGGGTGTGGAATTTTAAGAAACACTCTGCAGATGTTTTTTTCTGTCTGAGACTGAGTAGCTGTTCCCTTGAGGAATGACATCCCGAGGGATGTTCAAATGCAGTTTGAAATGTTACTTTAAACATTTCAAAGCTGCCTATATAGACTGAATTTTAGCCGCCATATGTGAGCTGATATGAAGCATATGGCAGCTGCTTCAAAATGAAACAAATTGTAAGATACCTAATTTTCGCCTAAATTTGAGGAAGCATCAAATGAAAATTCAAATGAATCAATTCACTAATGAAAAGTGTCATTTTTTTATACATTATTATTATTTTCTTATTATATGTTTTTCATTTTCTTATTTGTTTGTTAAGTAATTATTTTTGTTTTTCAGAAATGTTCTGTTGCTTTTTACTTTTCTCATGTTAATGCTCATATTTGCAACAAATTTTCTGACTCTTCTGACTGAATAAACAAGGTCAAAAAAGCATGATCAATTCAGAAACTGCAGGAAAAATAACCATTTAAATCTGCTTAAACAAGAACATTTGTCTGTGTTAATGAAGTGTTGACTAGCAACAAAATAAGTTTGTTTTGAGAAACTGAAAAAGATTTGCTAATTAATGTCTGTTAGCATTTATGCATCTGCAGAAGCACACTGTAGTTTTAGTGGGTTACAGTAGTCTGGCATTATAATATAAATAGCTCCGTCAACATCTGTTGGTTTTCTTTTAACACACATGCTGTTGTTAGATAAAAGGGTGAATGGACGGACGGACGGATGGACGGATGGACAGACAGACAGATCCCTTGCCAGACGTGAAAGTATGTCTGAAGCAGTTAAGCATGCATGTTGAGTCATTCATGTCAGAATACATATTTATAGATCTACTGGAGCTGAAGCTGAAGCTGAAAAAAATCTGCAATATTAAATGTCTAAGTTTAAATCAGCTCTCAAGAGAGGAACCTGCTCGGAAAATATGAGCTCTGAGGAATGAGTTATGAGATTCAAAGTGGTTGAAGTGCAAAGAGTTTAATATTCCTCACATGCATCTCAAAAGCTGTTTTCACTTAAACCAGGGTTGTTTATTAGACAAAAATAAAATGAGGAAAGATAAATTAACTTAATCATAATATAACAAAGCTGCAACCATATGAAATATATATATAAAAAGCAAAGATTTTGCTAAAGATATTCTTTATATTTTCTTTATAACCGAAATTAGAGGTCAATCGAAATTGGTTCTTACAGATAACGATAACCACTGTAGGTTGGACTGCACTGACTGATAACCGATACTCTCAAGCTGGCAAGCCATTGACATTTTTTAGATCTGCTTTACAGCACAATCTGAATCTTAATGACTTTATAATGATTTGAAAATGTACTCTGTTTTAAATCCACATCTGAAGTATCCTGCTCTGTGCAGCGCACTGTATCATGTGTCAGAACAAACTCCAGCAATCAGTTATTGGTGCCGATTAATCGGCAAAACCGATCAATCGTTCAACCTCTAAAATACCCCTGAAACAGAGAGATTGTAGGTGTGTTAGACGTGTATATTGGGATTGTGTCATCCAATAATGAGTCTATTGATTTGATTGAACTGCATTAGTGGATGTAACAGAGGTTTAGAGTTTTATGATTAATTAGGGAGAAAATCACCTTGTGAGTCCAGAAAGAAACAGAGGAGGGGGGTAAAGACAGAGTGAAAGAGACGTTTAATGGACTTGGGACATGATTATTGATTAGCTACCCTGCAGCTAAATTAATTTTTCCAATCTAGCATTAATTAACAGAAATTCCCCAGTGAGAGCAGCATGTGTGGAATGAGAGAGCCTCTGTACTGAATTGGGGATTTACACGCACACACATACATATAATTTGTTCACAGGAAGAAAAAGAGAGAGTGAAAACAGATAGAAAAGTGTTGATATGTTTTTATTTTTTGACACTTTTATTGTTTCATTTGTGGGTCATTCCCAAAATATGGTGACATACAAAATGTTTGGATTCAGTTTTCTTCCTTTTATTGTTAATTGCTTCTATTGTTTTGCTTTATAAACACTTGTTGCACTAAATGCTTTAGTAAAATAAAAATTTGTAAAAATGTATTCAGTTGAATAAAAATAGAAAAAATGGGAAGCACTTGCATAATATGCAAAACAAAATAATGAAATGATTTTCATTATTTAAGGGATAGTTCACCCCAAAATAAAAATTCTGTCATTACTCACCCTACTGTTGTTCCAAACTCATGAGACAAATTAAGATATTTTTGATGAAATCCGAGAGCTTTTCGAGAGTAATTATTTTTGTTTTCTTTGCGTACAAAAAGTATTATCGTAGCTTTGTAAAATTGCGGTTGAACCACTGATGCCACATGGACTATTTTAACGATGTCCTTACTAACTTTCTGGGCCTGGAAACATTTCAGCTGCATTGCTGCCTACGCAGGGTCAGAAAGCTCTCAGATTTCATCAAAAATATCTTAATTTGTATTCTGAAGATTAATGAAGGTCTCACAGGTTTAGAATGACATGAGGGCGAGTAATAAATGACAGAATTTAGATTTTTGGGTGAATTATCCCTTTAAAAATCAAGAGACGTGCTTGTTACCATATTTTGTAAATGACCCTTTATCATCTTCAGAGCCTGAAAGTCTGACTAAGTGATTCTCCTATAAACAGTTCACTATGAAAGAATCAAACCAAGCCTAGTAACACTTACAAAACACACTTCACAGACAAACATGAGACAGAGTACAGACAGAGTTATGGTGTCACTGAGAGTTCATCTCTGTCGCTGCAGCCCGGTTACGCCCCTCGCTGTGTTCATCAATAGCTTTTAATTAGTGAGAGTGATTAGAATACGTCCGAGCGAGAAAGAGGGTGAAGCTACTAATTTATCACTCTAGCATGCAGATCAATCACAGAGAGAGTGATTAGTGTTCCTGTCATCCTTCATTATTCTGTTGAGAATTTCTCATTAATCGATCAAGTCCCCCCTAAAAAGCGTCCACAAAAGAGGTCAGATCTGACGCCCAGGACCCAACTCCACAGGAGAGGGGGAATGGAGAGAAAGAAAAGGAAAGAAATTAGATAATCAGCATGTCTTTTGTATTTCAGATGAGACGTCACATTCAGCTGCATTAAGCAGGATATTGAGTGATGTGTGTTCAGTTGAGCCTGTGACTTACTGCTGTCTCACATGCACAGGGGATCAATCTCTGAAACATCACTGATCACTAAAACCCATGCGCTTTAAGAGAAATGAGCTTCAAATGTCACCTGATTCCTGCCTATCTATCTATCTATCTATCTATCTATCTATCTATCTATCTATCTATCATCCATCTATCTGTCTGTCTGTCTATCTTTCTATCTATCTATCCAGTGGGGGAGCCATGATGCTTTCACATGATGCTTTCAATGCTGACAATTTGTGTATTATTTTATAAAGAGTGCTGACTTTATTGCTTAGTCAGCTTGGTTCTGGTTCTCAAACCCCCCAAAAGCTTGTAATCCATCATTGCATACTCATTGATGAGACATTCAGATAGTGATAAGAATTGTTTAATAAAAAAAGGACGCAAGTCAATAGCACATACATGCCAGAATGTAAAATTAGTTATTTTATGCATTTAAATGGTTTCATTTTCGTTTGCACTTTACGAAATAAAAAATTTAAATAGCGCATGTTTCCTAGTTGTGCACTGTGTTCATGTTTACTTGTGAATTCAAATTGCACAATATTTTAGTACATGCATTTGAGAGACGTTCTTTAATGTGTTGCTATACATAAATGAATGCACTAATCGCCTTTTGGTAATTTCCTGATTTAACTGACGACAGAACAAAATTGTATGCTCAGTTTCTTGCACGTATTATGATGAAGCGACATAGAGCGTGCACCTTATATTCGCATAAAGTTGAAGAATGTGCGGCATGAGCATGTTAAAACAGCTGTCAGGAGAGGAAAGTTTGTTTTACTACAGCCTATAACATCTCATCAGACTGCAGATCACTGTTGATCTACTGAAGCTTATTTGGCACATGTTCCTTAATTTCCGCACTCGTTTGACTTCCATCCATCCATCTGTCCATCCATTCATCTAGAGCAGGGGTAGGCAACGGCGGTCCTGGAGTCCCGATGTCCTGCAGAGTTTAGCTCTAACCATAATCAAACACACCTGAACAAGCTAATTAAGGTCTTCAGGATTACTAAGGCTACAGGCAGGTGAAGTTAGGGTTGGAGCTAAACTCTGCAGGACATCGGCACTCCAGGACCAACGTTGCCTACTCCTGATCTAGAGTATCAGATATCCAGCCTCTTTGGAAAAGCTAGTTAGCTGCACTACAAGCTACTCACAAAATATAGTTAACAGGGCCATTGGATACAAAATTCACTTTTACATAGTGTTTACGTCTAAATGTGTCTTAGCAGTGTGTGGTACACAACCACCCTACAATGATAAAAATCCATTCACTACTTTTTTAATCACCAAAATACCTAAACAGTCCCAATTATCAAGCGGTTTTGAATTTCTGAGCAGTATGATGTCGTACTGCTCAGGCCCCGCCCACGAGTGCTGACGGATTGTCCCGTATTAGCATATTTCCTCCCTCAGCCAGTTGTATGCTGTTTGCCATTTTATCGTGCTGAAGCAGCTGTAGTGACAATATGGCCACTTTCACACAGCAACAGAGTATGGTTGTCATTCCTGTATTCGAGTCCCAAAAACAGTTACGCTCACACACAGTCTGGTTATTTATGGCCGTGACAACTGCATTCTGTAACCAAAATCACACTGTAAATTTTCAGCACTCACAACTTAATTCTATTAGGCTTTATCCAGTGCACCGGAGCCGCTCCCGTCAGTTTTGTGTTCTGTGCGTGACTCAGATGCTCCACTCTCCAACCAAGTTTAAAAGCTGCTGTCGGTTAATGAAGGTTTGATGGATGAACTTGCGATGGACTTTGATATTACTTCAGTCACTGTTGTTGCTAAAATGTCAAAATCCCTGGTAGCCCTTCGGGCAGGTACTCTTGAGATTTTGGTAGCCCGAAAAGTAATTTAACTAGCTCAAATAAAAAAAGACTTAATATATATATATATATATATATATATATATATATATATATATATATATATATATATACATATATATATATATAAATCAGATATGAGTTTAAATGTAAATCAAAAATATTTTTAATACACAAATATAAACAAATATGAAGGAATGCATTTTATTTCACTATTTACAGGGTGTAATTCTGCAGAATTTTTAAAAATACATTTAAGTCATTTTAAGAGCTGCAAAAGTAAAATGAACACCGTATGAATGGTATTGGACAATATCTATGGTAACATACAGTATTAAGCCATAACATTACATGATTTACAGTTCAGATACAGGTTTTCACAAAAACTAAAATCTTATACAACAGCATTTCAGCCTTTAGGCCATTTTTATAAAAAGGGATAAATCAAGCATATAAATTATGTCAATTAAAAACATATAAATATTATTGTTTTAATTGTTTATATTTTTAGAAGGCACATTAAATTCTTTCTAATTTACAACCCTATGTGTTTGCTGCGTAAAAACATGAGTTGATATTTGCATTGATCTGACAGTAAACAGCAAGAAAGGCTTGTTGTAAATGCAAATTCATTCTCTGCCACGACGTGGCGCTTCAGGAGCTCTGAAATATTGCGGTTTCCCCGGTAACGGCTGTACACAAAGCAGCTCCACGCTCATAAACGCTGCTTTATCAGGAATTATAGGTAAAATGAAATAAAAATGCCAACGACATGTTTCTGAGGACAGTCGGTTCCCTTCAGATACATTCAATTAAAGACATCCGTGCCGCGTTTTGACTTGAAATGTACAGCCCTCATATTTATTCAATGACATCATTGCCTTTTGAAGTTTAATCCAGCCGTGCTGCGACTCGTCATTCCATCCCCAAGTGCAGGGGCGTCGGACTGGCGGTAAAACCAGTACTGATTACCAGGGCCCCAAAGGAAGAGAGGGCCCTTGAAAAGTCTGGAATAGATTCCAAAAAGTTATATTGAACGTAGCCAAAGTCTCGTAAGCAATGCAGGTGTTTTGTAATTGGATATAAAAGTGAACATTAGAGTTTTCAGTTTCTCATCACATCATAGCCATAGAAGAAGCAGTGGATTAGTTTAGTTTTTGATGATAAGGTGTCGTGAAAACAGAAAAAGTGGAAGAGAGGGGACGGTGTGAGCAGCAGCTCATTATCATTTAAAGAGACATGCACCGAAACAGGTCGCTGTGAGCACAGCTGTTTTTGACAAGGTAAAATATCAGACTTTCAACTCAAATAGTTGTTGGTACTTTTTTAGTTAGTTACTTCCCAACACTGGAAACAATCATGAAGTCTTAGAGAACAGATCTCAGCAGGAGAAACCTAAAAGAATGTTCTTTAAGAAAGCGGGATAGTTTCTGATCTCTGGCAGCAAGTCCTTGTAGCTGTCTTATATTTTGTTCATATGCACACAGAACTGTTCTCAGCTAGTTTGTTTCTCTATATCTTCAGGATGCTGCTCTCCGACAGCAAGAGGGAATTCTGGGTAGGTGAGAAATGCAGGTCTGATTGGATATTGATCCAGCTTGGAACATCAACGTGTGACAGCAAACAGCAAATACACTATGATGTGTCTCACTCTCTCGCTCGCTCGCTCTCTCTCTCTCTCTCTCTCTCTCTCTCTCTCTCTCTCTCTCTCTCTACACTGACACACACTCCCTGCTGCCTATCTGAAACGTGAGAGTCAAACACAATGGGAGTCTTTGATAAATCCCAAAGAAGAAAATGCTGTCAGTGGAGCATCATTCACAATTGTATTACTCAGACTGTAACCTATGCTTAAAAAACAATCCTTAACTTTTGATTTTATTTTAATCAATTCAGCCATAAATAAATCAGAGAACAGAGAATGTTTTGAATAATTCTGAGTGATCAGGGCTGACAGCACATACATTAGATCAATGCTGTTAGTGCTCATTGTTTCCTGATATTTCTCAGACAGGTGGAACTGACTGTCTGGGGAGAATAGAGATGCTTTATAAAGATCCTAATATTCCATCATTTCTTTGATTGGAGATCTCTGTTGTGTAATGCTACCCCACGGTATAGAGCAAAACTTGTTTTTTAGCCAGAAAAGCTTTTGGCAGCCTCACAGCTGTCTCAGCTGATCCCCCAAAACACACACACACATTTTTGTTTTATTTTTTGCCATATTATGGTTTAAAAATATATATGAAAGAGAAAGATTCCAGCACAGATAGAATTTTAAGTTTATCAGTATATTCAGATATGACTTGAATTTAAGTCATTTTAAATTACATAGGTATATTTTTTTATTATTTTTGGTCATCCAAAAAAATGTATTAACAATTATTTATTATAAATTATTACATTTATTATTTTATAGAATCGATTATTTTTTTATAATTAATTTGTAATGATAAGTCTTAATTTAATTATAATAATAAAATTATAACATTTTATAAAGTAAAACATTTAATTTTAATTGAATTTAATTACTGTGAAAGTTGGATTATGCTTCATTCCACCTTTTCTGTTCCCCACATGGATCAGTCCAGCCAAAAATGTCTGATCGAAGCCAAGAGCCTAGTGGGCCTATTTCACTTCATCTCCAACTTCTTTTCCGGCAAAAACACCAAAAATCTAAAAGTATATTCCACAGGATGACAAAAAATGTTAGGCAGAAGAGGGAAAACGGGATTAGGACATGACAAGATCTGACTCAAAACTGTTTTAGCACAAAAGATATGTAGCATGCTAACTGCCACCCTACTGCTCCAATATTAATTTAACAAACTCAAATATCCTGAAAAACTGAATCTGCTAGGAAAAACTATCCTAAAAACAGCACATCCTGCAGATGTCTTCTATAGGTGATTTCCATGAGAGACATAAGACTTCTTGGCATGTTTGCAACATCAGAGGGGTGCATGTGATCCTCACTGCTGCACAGGAGCTGCACAGGATTTCAGTTATCATCACAGACCAGGCTGAGCCAACAGGAACTTCTGACCTCACAAACACATAATAGTACTAACTCTTCAAAGAATCGATGAAACAAAATGTGTCGCATACTTTAGCGTTTAGCATACCTAGAGGAAAATGTGGTTTGAACCCCAGAGCTCAGACACAACAGAACGGCTTTCAGTATCTCAGAGCAGCCTGATACAGCCTCAGAAAACTGTGTGTGGCTCAAACGCTGTGTGTGAGAGATACTCCTATATTTTACAGTACCTCACTGTGGCAGTTCGTAGTGTTGAATCACAGTAATATTATATTTATTCCTGTTCTGTTTATCTATCTAGCAGGGGTGTAATGGTACACAAAAATGATGGTTTGATACATACCTCAGTTTTTAAGTTGTTTTCGGTCAAGCAGGGAGAAAATAACTAAACATAATTTTTTATCATTATTAAACAGTAGTTTCCTCAACAAATTGTGATGTTTATTTGTGTTTATTTCATGCTGTAACTAGTAATAAAGAGAAAGAGATGATCGCCTTCACTCACTGAACTAAGGGACCTTGTGATCTTTCACAGCACATCAAAGAGCGCCAAAACGGCAATAACTGTTTAAATTTCCTGATAAAATTGACAGAATTTGAAGGATGAGACTTTGAGGGCATTTACACCGTTTTCAACTAAAAACAGAGAAATTTACATTAACGTGTTTTTAAGTCCATGTTTTTGAAAACTATACCATTATTGTCTCCGTGTAAACTACAAAAAATGTGAAAATGCTGACATGCATATTATGTTCGGTCTATAGGTATGTGTGCAAACGTAGCAGAGGACTGATATCACAAAGAGATATCGCCAACTACTGGCCAGGTATGCATAATACAGTGTTTTAAGTAGTTTTTTCACAGATCTGTGTAAACATTGTTTTGACAATTTTGTCGGCTATACTAAACTTTTCTAAAACACAAAGAAAAATTCTGCAATTTTTAGTACATTTGTGTCGTATAAACATACTCTTTGTTTCTCATCAAAAGTAACAAAAAAGCTTATTGCCATTATTGTACATGAAGCACACTGTAGAATGTCTAGATAAGTTTTATTCACTCAGTAACTGAAACAGCATAGACTAAAGGAATGATCTTGGGATTTAAAAATCTACATTGAAACATTAAAAAGAACATATACAACAAGGCATTTTAACTAGGAGTTCCAGACATGCAAAATTTGTTTGGTACACCTGTGTAATAAACCAGAAATTTTCGGCACGCTTACATGTAGAGATACACCCCTAAAATCTGCCCACTTTCAAAGCTGTCTCACCAATGTTAAAGCGTATTTGTGCTGAGAAACTTTGTTGATGAAAAGAAAGAGCCAAAAAAGATGAGCAGGCCATGCAGGGTCGGGTCAGAGATTTCCCACTGGCCATAACTTCATTAGAAAATAAAACGATCAGAGCAATAAAAGTGCTTTTTATTTCGAAAGAAGCTTTTATGCTAATCCAATAACCCTCTCAGAGTGCCTGTTGCCCACAGAGATGGGAGGATAGAGATGCGTTTCCATAGCAATTGAAAGGCATTCACGTACACAAACGTTTGTTGCCTTGGTATTATTCTCAACTCACAGCCTGGAGCAGCTTTTGGGCCCAAACTTACTGTGCATCAGCACACAGTCTATAAACTCCCCCAATCTCTCTCTCATTTGCCCAGCAGTGCTGTGTGTGTGAGCTAACGGTGCTCTGAGGAAGAGCCTTGTCCTGATATGTGCTGTTATTAGGAGAACATTGATCTGAGGTCCTTGCCACCACTTTCAAACACTAATTAGAACTTATCTACTTTTGTCATTTCCTCTTCATCATTTAATTTCAATGTAATGTTATTTTTAAGCAAAATAGCATGATATCAATGAAGTAATCAAACTTGAGATTGAGGTTATGAATGGGAAAACTAGTATACATTTATCATGGTGTTTTGGTTTTACTGTTTATTTATTAGATATATATCTAAAATATGATTTTCTGTGGCTGCTATATGGACATGAAAATTGCAATCCTTAATAAAATATTTAAATAAATAAAAAAAGACTTTATCACAAATGATCTGATCATCATGATTTTTTTTTTTAATAAAATAAGTTTATAAGTCATTTGGAATTGATCTGTTTGAGTCTCTAAACCATTTTATTAAAAAAATAAAAAATAAAAAAATAAATAAAAAACCACAAAACACAACACAAAAGGTACTTATTCTGCCAGATCATTCTACTTCAAGCCAAGTCAAGTCACCATCAATTCTATAGTTCTTCATACAATACAAACTGTGTCAAAAGAGCAGAAAATCAATTATGGAAACAGTTCAGATTCTGCTGTAAAGCAGCACTAAAAGACAATAGTGTCATTATTTAGTTAAGTCAGTTCAGTGTTGTGTGTGTTCAGACAGGGCTGCATAATGAATAATATTTTAATTGTGATCATGATTTCTGCTTCTCTCAATTTATTAAGCATAATCGCTTGAAATATTTTCCCACTGGTTATTTATCCTGATTTTTTTTTTTTTTTTTACTTGCTATTTGCATTATCTTGCATAGGTAACAAGGCTCCACACACTTTCATAGCTGTGGTTGCCAGATGTCAAGTGTTTAAATCCACCAATCAGAGCTACCTTGAACAGTGACAAGGCTCCTTAGGGTCCAACTGGGGATTGTTTAAAGATTCTGAGTATTTTTTTTTTCCCATATGTTAAAAAAGAAAATTAAAATAATAAGTTTTTAAACTTTACATCAAAATAACTGATCAATTAACACATTTCAATGTAAATCTACCCAAAATAAAACATCAAATATAACCTGTTTCAGGTTACTCCGACATAACTGTAGTGGTCAGTATGAAGTTGTTCATTCAGGACGAATTTTCAGTTCTCTCATCATCGTTTCTCTCTCTGTCTCTATTTCTAGAATTGGACTCTTTCTCTCATGGGTGAGGAAAATTACTCTGCTAATCAGCTCTCATAAATTACTTTCCTGATCTAATTAATATTTCACAGGGCGAGATCAGCCTGACATCGCACCTTTATCAAACATTAATTATTTAATTGACTGTTAAGGAGAGATGAATGGGGAGTAATTAGCCAACAGACTTGAGAGACCCCCCATAAAGTGAGCTAAGTAGCCCTCACTAATCTACACAAGCTAATGAACCCGTGCTAACCTCTGCTAGCTAACGAGCCTTCGCTTGCGGCTTTTGGACAATCTGAGAAAATGTCTGCTATTTGTGGTACCAGCCAACCATATCCCCCATTTCCATTAGCTTTCTCTTTTAAAATCACAGTCTAAAATAAACAGAGTTATTCCAAGACGGTCCTAGCACCCTAATCACCGAAGCTGTTGGTGTTTACAAAGGGACTCTTAGTTTAGATGACATCCCACCATCTTTTGTTCTTCCAGACACTGTAGCTTTAAAATGTCTCTGTTTAGAATCCCCCAGTAATCTACTCATATCCTGTCTCTGTGTTTCACAACTTAAAAATCCTCCTCTGCTGCTCTTTAGCATCACAGTGATGGGGTTGTCCTGCTGTCATGCTAACTCACTTGAGCAGGAACAGATGCAGAACAGTTTAGAGGCAGACGTTTACTCAGTCAGTCACAGAAGAGTCTTAAAGACACACACAAGCGTTTACTTAGCAAACCAAATCAGGACATACCTTAGGACATGAAGTGCTTTTATATAATACTAATTATAATCACTACAGACTATAACCCTAAACATTTCTTTAAAAGGAACTGAAATTTTGAAAAACAAAAAGAAAAAAACTAATAAACATTTGTTTAATGTTAATAAAAATCAACCCCTTGGAACACTGAACATTTTGACCTTATTAAATACACTTATGTATGTATGCATAACAAAATTTCTAGGCTATAGTATGCTGCTAACACAATATCTAGCATATCTTTCTGATAATACTATTATAAAGACAGAAATGGGTGGAGGAGAGCCTCCGGTGAGTGGTGGTTAATATTGCAGACCTCTGAGGCCACAGATAGCACTTTAAACAACGGCCTGACATCCGAGACCTTCTCACACAGGACACTGTCACAGAAACACAAGACAAAAACAGAAGAAAACTAGTGAATGAAGCGTGCAATAAAGACAGAAGTCCTTAGTTACTGTATCATGATTATGCTCTTACTGTATATCATGTCCTGTATGATACAAGCACACTGCATGCCTGTAAATGAGTCTTCATTTGACGAAACCAACTTAATATAGTACAAACACAAAGAAAATCAGTTTTTATTACGTTTTATTGATAATTTAGTTTTTATTTCATTTTATATTATTATATTTGTTTTGTTAATTTTATTTTACTTTAAAATTATAATAATTAAAAAAAACTTGTTCTTATTAAAAATTTTCTTATTGTTGCTGCCGTGTCTCGAGTTTGAGCTCTGTCACCTTAAATCTTTATTGTCTATATTTAAATCTTGAAATCTATTTTATACAGCATCATTTTCAGTTCTATAAAGTGTGAATATATCCTCTTTCATATTCTACAACAAAAACAATCAGAGCGCCTTGGTATCACTAGTTTAATTTTGATTTCCCGAGTCTGCTATTAGCTTATAGCCCGTTAGCATCGCCAGCGTGGTTGCCGCTAAAACCGCGTGCATTGCTAATACTCTATTCACACACATTACCATTGCTTTACTCACTGTTACTTGCTTTAATGGCGGATGTATATCTACCTTTGAGTGCAGGGGATGACATGTTTGAGCTGCATTCGGTGCAGCTCGAGCTGGAGGCCGTGGAGAAGCAGATTCGGGTCCTGGAGCAGAGGCAGGCCCAGCTAAGAGGGCAGAGAGCCGCGCTGGAAACCTCCCGGGCTGACGCTCACAAGTCCGGGGTAAGTATACAGTGTGCTGCTAACAGTCCCACTACCTCTACTCCGTGTGTTTGAACACCAGCAGAGTCGGAGTGGAACTCCTCTCGGACAACATCTCCAGGACTCTACACTCCATATAACTAGTAAGCCAGTTCTCAAATAACTGCTATGATGGCTTTTGTTCTACCCGCTTAAATGTTAGAAGTACTTGTGCTGTCCAATCTATTAAGACTGTGTCTGTTCCCCAAATAGTGAGGTCAAAATATAAATTTAATGTAGGATCTAGAAAAAATCTTATCGTGATTAAACCAGAAAAATTTAAAATAAATGAACAAAAACAATTTTTAAAGTTTGGGCTCATTAGATCAAAAAGATCATGAGTTTAACTCTGCATTTAACCCATCCAAAGTAATAGTTTTGATGTAGTCTGCTTGACTGAAACCTGGCTAAAACCAAATGATTATATTGGTCTAAATGAGTCTACTCCACCAAACTACTATTATAAACATGAGCCCTGTCAGACTGGTCGTGGGGGAGGTGTTGCAACAATGTATAGTGATATTCTCAAAGTTACCCAGAGAATAGGATGCAAGTTTAAATCGTTTGAAATACTTCTGCTTAATGTTACACTGTCAGATATGCCAAAGAAATCTATCGTATGTCTTGCTCTGGGTACTGTGTATAGACCACCAGGGCCGTATACAGAATTCCTAAAAGAATTTGCATATTTCCTCTCAGACCTGTTGGTTACCATTGATAAAGCACAAATTGTCAGAGATTTTAACATTCAAGTTGATAATACAAATGATGCATTAGGACTTGCGTTTACTGACTTAATAAACTGTTTTGGAGTAAAGCAAAATGTCACCGGGCCCACTCATCGTTTTAATCATACGCTAGATTTAATTATATCGCATGGAATCGATCTTACTGATATAGATATCAAACCTCAAAGTAATGATGTTACTGACCATTTCCTTATATCATGCATTCTGTGTATTGATGATATTAACTATATGGCTTCGCATTATCATCCGGGCAAAACTATTGTTCCAACCACCAAAGACAGATTCGCAAATAACCTGCCTGATTTATCTCAACTGCTCTGTGTACCCATAAATACACATGAACTAGACAAAATGACTGGCAACATGGACACTATCTTCTCTAATACATGAGAAGCTGTTGCCCCCATCAAATTGAAAAAGGTTAGAGAAAAACGTACTGTGCCATGGTACACTAGTAATACACATTCTCTCAAGAAAGAAACCCGTAGGCTTGAGCGCAAATGGAGAAGAACTAACTTGGAAGTTTTTAGAATTGCGTGGAAAAACAGTATGTCCATAGACAGGCTCTAAACCTGCCAGGGCCGAACATTTCCACAAACTCATAGAAAATAACCAAAACAATCCAAGGTTTTTATTTAGCACAGTGGCTAGATTAACAAATAACCAGACGCCACCCGATCTAAATATTCCTTCACAGTTAAATAGTAATGACTTTATGAATTTCTTCACTGATAAAATAGATAACATCAGAAATACAATAACGAATGTAGATTCTACAGCGTCTAATACTTCAGTTTTATCTATCGCACCCAAAGATAAACTCCAGTGCTTTACAACTATAGGACAGGAAGAGCTAAATAAACTTATCACTGCATCTAAACCAACAACATGTTTATTAGATCCTGTACCCACTAAATTACTGAAAGAGTTGTTACCTGTAGCAGTGGCAAATTACAGACCCATTTCAAATCTTCCATTTATGTCTAAAATTTTAGAAAAATTTGTGTCTGCTCAATTGTGCTCCTTCCTGCAAAAAAAAAAAGATCTCTATGAAGAATTACAGTCAGGTTTCAGGACCCATCATAGCACAGAAACTGCACTTGTTAAAATTACAAATGACTTGCTTCTTGCTTCAGACCAAGGCTGCATCTCATTGCTAGTTTTACTTGATCTTAGTGCTGCGTTCGACACCATAGATCATGACATACTTATAGATCGCTTACAAAACTATACAGGTATCCAAGGGCAGGCTTTAAGATGGTTTAGATCCTACCTGTCCGATCGCTACCACTTTGTTTATTTAAATGGGGAGTCATCTCATTTATCACCAGTAAAATATGGAGTGCCACAAGGATCTGTCATAGGTCCTCTGCTATTTTCAATATACATGTTGCCGCTTGGTAATACTATTAGAAAATACGGGATTAGTTTCCACTGTTATGCTGATGATACTCAGCTATATATCTCAACAAGACCAGATTAAACTTCTAAATTATCTAAGCTAACAGAGTGTGTTAAAAATGTAAAAGATTGGATGACCAATAATTTTCTCCTATTAAATACAGATAAGACAGAGATATTACTTATTGTACCAAAAAACATTACACAGAATCTTGTAGATTACAATTTGCAATTAGACGGATGTACTGTTACTTCCTCTACTGTCAAAAATCTGGGTGTTATATTAGACAGCTACTTGTCTTTTGAAAATCATATTTCCCATGTTACAAAAACAACATTCTTCCATCTTAGAAACATTGCCAAGCTACGAGACATGTTACCTGTTCCTGATGCAGAAAAGCTAGTTCATGCATTCATGACCTCTAGACTGGACTATTGTAATGCAAAGCTAGGTGGTTGTCCTGCATTTTCAATAAACAAGCTACAGGTAGTCCAAAATGCAGCGGCTAGAGTCCTTACCAGGTCAAGAAAATATGATCGTATTACCCCAATACTACAGTCTTTGCACTGGCTACCTATTAAGGACCTATTATTCCTATTATCTATTATTCCGTATCAGTTACTAAATATTATTACTTACTTATAAGGCCCTTAATGGTTTAGCTCCTGTGTACCTAACTAGTCTTCTACCACGCTACAATCCATCACACTCCCTAAGGTCACAAAACCCTGGACTTGTGGTAGTGCCTATGATAGCAAAGTCCACTAAAGGAGATAGAGCTTTTTCACATTTAGCTCCCAAACTCTGGAATAGCCTTCCTGATAATGTTCGGGATTTGGACACACTTTGTCTGTTTAAATCTAGATTAAAAACACATCTCTTTGGCCAAGCAGTCAAATAATGCATCTCATAATTTTGGACGCAGTTATATCTGATCAAATGCGCATTATTATTCTTTAGCTTGGGTTAAACTAATTAATTTTACTTGGCTGGAACAGCAGCTATGCTAATTATGTCTCTTTTTTTTTCTCTGTTTTGCCACGGGATGTTACTGATAAGCTACTACTAAATATTGTAGAAACTTAATATTTTTTTTTTTTTTTAAGTTGCTTTGCAATGATTTGTATCGTAAAAAGCGCTATACCAATAAACTTGAATTGAATTGAATTGAATTGGATTGAAAATTAATTACATAAAATATTCCAAAAAAAAAATTGTGGTTTTTTTTTGTTTTTGTTTTGTTTTTAGTAATTGAAAATGGGAAAAAAAGAAGCTGTAGATGGATTATATGTGACTATTTGTTTCATTGTTCCTATTGCATCAATTAATTTCTACGTTTGACCCGGATGTAGAAACGGTCACAAAGTTACACACATGCGGCCATGGTTTATTATGAATTTAGACACCTGGCAGTTGAGAAGAACACTCCAAATGAGAGCTTCCCTTAAATAAAATGGCATCCATTATTATTCATTATCTCTGAAATATGTTTTTGAATCATGAGCAGCCATTTTATAAATGTCAGACAGAAACCTTCTTGCATGTTTTTCTTTTTTTCTTTTTTCTTTATTCAATTACACACACTCTCCCTCTCCTTCAAAGGTCAATTTAGCTGTCTCTTTTTAGCCCAGTGATCTGCCTCTCCGTTGCTGTCTCACACACAGGGGTTAATTTCCTGCTCTCACCTGTCTGTCTCTGTGGGGCTGCAATAATGCCCCTGTCCACTTATCTTAATTATGTGTCAGTGAGCGTATCTGTGTGACAGTGAGGAGTGTGTTTGTGAGTTTATATGTGTGTGTGCACACTCAGGTGCAATTGTGTGTTGCATTTATTGAATTTGGGACCTTTAATCTCCTCATCAGGATGGACTCAGAGTCTGTCAGGACCACTGTCGAGGAGAAGCCCATTCTCTCTCTCACTCTTTCTGTCTTTGTCTGTCTGCCTGCTTGCCTGTAAAAGAAGTCTTACTGGCTCTGACAGCTTTAAAACTTTATTTGAAAATCATTCAAACTAAAACGGAATGTTTTAAAGTTTCAAATGATAAAATCATTCAGTTGTAAAGCCGTCTTTGTCTATTTTGTTAGTGTGTTATAACACTGAATCCCTGATCTTATAATCTTGAAGGCAGAATATGTTGATGACTTATTCTTCTTTGGCTTTTTGGGACTCAACATCCATCTGACGAGACTTTCTGCACTAATCCTTCTTATCTCATCTAATCTAATCTATTCTAATCTAATCCTGCAGGTCTACAGTCAAAACGCTGACTCTGTCTGACCTTTACCAGCTTTCACTGGAAGTGGTTTTCTCAGTCATCTAGTTGTTGTTTTATGGGAAAGCCAAAATCAGCACTCAAAGGAATTTGACTTTCTGCAAGGTGTTTTTAGGCAGATTGGAAAACAATTGTTTTTGTGAGAGACTGCAGATCTTATTCTTTTAGGCCTAAAAGCATTTTTGGGAGGGGAAACTAATGTTTTAGTGTACAAAATCAGCTCAGAATGTTGGATATGTCAGTATGATTCAATGATGCAATTCTCTATGCAAAGTTAATGTATCAATATTTTGCCATTAGGTGAATGCTGATTGTATGATATTCTCACAATCCCTCTGCCCAAAATGATATAATCTGTCCTTTGTTATTTTTACTCAAATCCCATCAGGCTATAATTTATCTCACTTTGTCCACTAGAGGGCGCTGGTTTCTAACAGGTAGATTCATCTGTTGAAGCCTGGGTTGACTGTCAGTGTCAATACTTCAAATCATACTTAGAAATAGTATGGCGAGACAGTTGTTTTATGGTTGCTAATCAAAGAGGTTTATTTTCACATATTCCCCTGTGAAAATGCACGTGTTGTGTACTTAACAAATTCTTAAAGTATATTTAAAAAACTGTAATTATATAATATTAATTAAATTAACGGCCACTTAAGTGTACTTAAAGTGAGTGCACGTTAATGACCATGTTTTGTTTATGGTTTCAAATAACTTCAAAAAGACAGTAATAAACTTTGCCTGGCTATGTAGTCTTACTCATTAAATCTTTAGCAAAGAATTTCAAAAGGTTAAATTGAAACCTCCTAATTTTTGCATGTACCAAATTAGAGAGAGAGTCAGTGTTGTTTAGTTGAAAAATGAATCATCATTTCTCTGAGTTGCACCTGGTGTGAACATCTGATGCTGAGTAATGAGCATGAAGCTGCCAGTCGGACAGGAAGAAACCCAGCGGCTAACCGACAGTTCAAGCGATATCCAGAGAATGCGTCAGAAACTAAACATCTGTTACTTTACTTACTTTCATTCATCTGCAACTGAACAGTGAGAAACAGTGATATATATATATATATATATATATATATATAGATATATATATATAGATATATATATATATACCATAAGCTGTTTCATTTTTATATTTGAAATGCGAGTAGAAATATTTCCTAAATTACAAGCAAAATCATTTCTTCAAGAAAACGCTCCTAAATAAGAGTATTTACATTTACTAATTCCCATACATTTTTATCAATTGTACACTTTTTTAATCAGTTGTACAGAGTGCTGGGTAAATTATTATATGTTATCTGGATTAAATAATCAGATTCCAAAAATGTAGCATTTGTAATTAGATTATAATACATTTTAAAATGCTTGTAAGCAGATTACAGTTAGGCTACTTTTTATGGATTACATGATTACAGTCACACACTGGCAGGATTGTTATTTGTTTTTTTTTCCCTAAAAAAATCTACTTTGAATATTCACGATATTTAACAGCCATGTAAATGTCATGGAAATTAATTTGCGTTCCATGCTTCTGAATTTGGAGACAAAAGCACCTCTCAGACAATTATACCATGTACGAGATAAATTACACAAGTTACTAAAGCTGATGTATAACTGACAAAAATATTTATAACCTGGAAGACTTAAACCATTATTAATGTTCACATGCTGCAGCGATTCCTAAACTTTTTTCTCAGTCAAACCCCTTTAAAGTTAATATTAAAAAATAATAATAATAAATAAATAAAAATCTAACAGTACATTAACGTTCACAGTCCTCTGATGCCGACTAATGGTCACATTGACGTGCAGGTTTTGTTTCAATTGTAAAAATGTAATTTAATTTATTCATTTTAATTACACATTTCAATGATTTAATTGATTATTAGTTTTTCATCAGGTCGTCTGGAATGAGATTTTTATGATGTAATTTGTAATCAGTAGCATAGTACAGTTTGTAAGTAATCTAGCACTGGCCATATCCAAGTGTCTGTGAAACTCCTGATCTCCACTAGATGTCACCATGCTAACATAAACCGCAGCTGTGGCGCTCTGGCACTGCTTAGTCCGGATTTCCTATTGGAACGGACCATTCTTGGACCATTCACAGTCCTCCTTAGCATCCTGCTACATCTCTTCCAATACTGTGTCAACTCTGATTCCATTAGAGAACAGTAACTTTAATTCAGTAAATTCACATTAACTCATTATTCACTCAGTATTCTTTTAAGTAAGGGTTAAATAAGGCTTATATATTTAAGGGTTGAGGCTGTACTAGTGGAACAGCCGTTTATTCAGGTGTTTCTTGATTATTGTCAGTTGCTCTGGTGGGGTTTGGAAGGTCATTTAACCATTTACAGACATGTAAATTATGACCTTGAACAAGGCGCATAAGTATAATATTGCAGCTATTCCTTTTTCTCTGAAACAAAAATAGACCACAAGTGTTTCATATGATTTGTGCATGCCCTCAGTCTTCTGAGGTCATTTTCCTGGAAGAGGTAAAGACCAAAATGAAAGTATTTTATTACTCGCATCTTTAAAAATCTCAAACGTTTTTGTGTGTGTGTGTGTGTCATTGTGTGTGTTTCTAAACTTGCTCATATTTGAGGAGGGAAAAAAAAAACCCTGTTTTATCCAGAGGCCCAAACTGAGCAATTTGGTGAAGTCGCTGATATTTATATGGCCAAAAAGTAGAATGACATTCTGATAATAACTTGCGATGTAAATCATTGCAATCTTCAAAACAGTATAGCAGACTGCTTACATAAAATGCACAGAAATTTAAGCTGTTACACTATATCTCCCAATAATACTAATAAGCATTAGTAAGATGATATGATGTCTAAATGCTTTTATGATCAAAACTCTGTTGTTTTTGTTGTGGGGGCAAAACATATAATACTACGCAATACAATGATGACTGAGAGATGTACAAATCAACATTCCTCAAAAGACTGATGAATCATATTTGATATTCAACTTTTAACATTATTTTTCTTAAAAAAAAAAATACAAAAATTAATTAATTAATTGTATGGATAATCAAGTAAACCTTTGTTCCTTCAGTCCAGTAAGTGTTCAACTTGAAACATCACTAACAATATATAAATTATTCTTGAAGATATACTTAATAAAATTAAATAAAGAGTTCACAGCAAAAATACAGATGAACCCTGTATCATATTTGATACTCACGTTTTTAAGGCCTCTAAATTCAACAAGATCAACATTTTGGCGAAAAACCTGTTGTGCACAATCAGTTGTCTGATTTATAATTCATATTTTAGTTACATTGGGTAAAACAGAGTATTAATGAATGACAAACTGATTCTCATGTTCTCAAGCTGATTGCGCTTGTCAACGCATTGGAAAATCTGCAGCACTGTTGCTATAATTAGTATATCAGAATCTCGCTCACTATGTCATGCACTGTTCCACCAGGACTACAGACACAACACCTCACACACACATAGTGAAACCGACTCCAGCCTGTTGGTTCTGGTTGAAACTTCCCACACCAGGAGTAAGATGTCAAGC
The DNA here is from genome assembly GCF_018340385.1 of Cyprinus carpio. Taxonomy (NCBI): domain Eukaryota; kingdom Metazoa; phylum Chordata; class Actinopteri; order Cypriniformes; family Cyprinidae; genus Cyprinus; species Cyprinus carpio. The sequence goes on along the minus strand of NC_056604.1, from coordinate 13,332,426 downwards.
ATAAACACTCACACACAAATTCATTAGAGACACTAAATAACACGTATGCATCTACAGTACATATATCCAATTCTGAAGGTGACAATAAGTCTTAACATGGTAGTCTAGACAGAGGTCAGAGGTCAGTCTGCAAATGCTCATTTAGGCCATGATCAAATCATGTACATCTAAGCATGTTTAAAAAAAAAACCCTGTTATCTCCCCATGTTTAACCACATACACATACTCACAAACACGTTGTCAAAGGTCAAAGTCAGCGGCTAAGATCTCTCATTTCCTTCACAAGCTTTTTGAAAAGCCACCACCCCCTACACTTTCAAATCCCTTCCTTAAATCAGACACAGATGGCCACACACCCATCTCCTGTCCACCAATCACAGCAGAGGCGCTGTACGGAGAAGCTTGAAGGGTGACAGAGTGCATGTGGAGATGAAACAGCCCCTCTGTGCTGTAAATATGACACGCATGACAGTCATAACAAACATGCGCACCTACACACATGACAGAGATCAGCAGTATGGATGGATATGGGTGCTCTTATGTAGTTTAGAGCAGTAACTCTTAAAAAGTGCCTTGGAAAGTAGTTGGTTTATAGTACAATACACAATGTAAGGTAAAACAACAAACTGTATAGATATATAAAAGATTAAGCACGTCATTTTGTGATGTTTATTGTGCAGAGGCAACTATATGTAAGCCATTCATAAAAATGATGTGTAGTGGTATTAATATGTCACTATGTTTTGATCAGTCTCACTGGCAAAAGGAATGCATCAGAAACCTGTCTGAAAGCAATCGTATCCTTTGCTGTTTCATTTAAATTACGCACTGCAGCTTTAAGGCACTTAGTGATCTAGAAATACAGCACTGTTTGTCTCCTCAAGTAGCTGAGGTTTCTAGGAGGCCAGAGAAGGTTTCTTTATGTGCCAGAGAAAAAAAATACAATAGGTCATTGTTTGTGTTTAATGTAAGATATAAAGTAACATGCATAATATAAAGTTATATTGCATTGCAATTCTGTGTTGCAGTTACAGGAGAAAGTGTTGAAATCCTGAAAAATAAAAATTGTTAGATAAATAAAATTGGAATTGCCCTAACATAACATAAATTACATTTCAGGATTACAGAAGTTTAAAGAGCTGAATGTTTTTCAAAATCCCCCATCTAAAACTAATGAATAAATGACTTTAGTAATTCACTGGATATATTTGCTTGATTTAAAGGTGTATATATATAGTGACATATATAGTAAAGGAATATATATATAGTGTGTGTATATATATATATATATATATATATATATATATATATATATATATATATATATATATATATATATATATATATTTGTTTATTTATTTTACTCACAATTTATACCAGATTAAATGTTTTAGAACTTGGCATAAAAACATATATTCTACAGAAAACTGCCCATGGCATTTTAAGATTTTATTAATTCCAAGTCTAGAAAACATACTTTTCAAATGAAGCTACCTCAAGTTTCCGAGACCACAGGAATCCTGGTCCTTCATTAAAAAATAAACGTTGTTCAGTAGGTGAATTAAAATGAGAAACAGCTTGATTTTTAGTTGGCTTAGCTTACACTAAAGCTTGTTTTTTCTTACGTTAAATCACTACAAATCATCTTAAGGCCCTAGAATAGAAGACCACTGGTTAAGAACCACAGCTTTACATCATTTTTATTTTTGCACATAAAGCAGAGGACAAGACAGTCTGGCTGATACACTCATCTCACATCACATCTCATTACACATTTAGGGCTAGAACCTGTTTCTCAATCAGTATTGAAATCTGTGCTCAGTATTCAGTAGTACGTGTTGATGGGTATTTAGCGCTCATTGTTGGCCTTGATCATTGTGTGAGTGCTGAGAATATCCTTTCAACTCACAGTACATCATCAAAGGGTCAACACGTTCTTTCATTTGGTGGAAAATATGTGTGCAACTGAATTAGGCATTTAAATACATTCTGTACTATCTAGAGCATGTCACGTGCTTCTCGCTCCACATGTTTCCCCTTAGTCACAGGGGGAAAAAAAGAACACAACTTCTCTGCATGTCTCTGGTCAGTGTCATGGTGACAGTTATGGTCCTGTAGACGGCTATCTGTCTGTTGTAGTAAATGCATATCTCTCTGTATTGCACTTGATATTTCTGTTGTATCGAGGGTCTTGTGATGCAGGGTTGGGGATTTTAAGGCCTTGATATAATTCTACTATAAAGTAGCTAGCCAATGTGTTCATGTTTTACTTGCATCTGACCTCAATGGACTGAACAGAAGAAAATGAATTGGAAAAGATTTCCATGCAAAGGTGTTTTCCAGCAATCCTTCTGGCAAGTTCACTCTATCAAACTGACCAAACAAACATGAACACCAGTTCATTCTTCAAATTCACTTTAAGTATATCAGGGCCTTTAATCTGTATTCAGTGGTGGTTTGAACCAAACTAAGCAGTGACCTCTCATCAAAAATCCTCCTCATATATAGAACCCTTAGCTTTTGGAGGAATCATCCAGTACCATCAGAAGCATACAATAGCTTCTTACATGAAAATGAATTTCTAATGCAAACAGATAAAACAAGGCTTTTCAAATTGTGATGTTCTTCCGCTAACAAATTCTGGAAATGACTTTTAGATAAGCAGAAGGGATATTAGAATGTGCTAATACGAGTTTAGTCAAGCCAAATGAAATCAGAGCAAGCCATCCACCCCACTGATGGCCATGACTGTATCCACAGTTCAGTATTTATCACATTGTTCTCCACCCATCTCCGCTGCTGATGTAAATATTTGGTTTGTGTACAGAAAAATAGGCTTCTGTTGATCATAAGTGGTACTGAAACAGGAGGAGATACAGGCGGTTTTCCTCGTGCAGGGGATGTTTTGAGAGGGACTAGTGCAGAGAAGACCTTCGGTGTGAATAAACAGGCCTGTGGGCTAGTTTGCTTGTATTGTGGGTTAAAGTTCCCACCTCTGATCTGTTCAAACAGAGACAGGTCATTCTACATCTGCAGTAGTGAAAAAAATAACAGATAAAGGGAGACGATTTGTGTGGGAACATGCTGGTTCTGCGAAGTAAGGAAAATATACACTCTCAGAACAAACAAAAAGAAAAAGAAAAAAAAATGTTTTGATATTTGAATTGTTGAAATGGACTGTTTTGTCCTTATGATGAATGTCAGTGAGGACCAAAACAACATTGATTGGACAAAAAAAAAAAACTTTTCTTTTGTGTTCCACAGAAGTCATAGGTTTGGAATGACAAAGAGGAAAAAAATTAAATAATAAAAAAAAAAATTCAAAAACATCCCTTTTTCAAATAGTTTAATTGTCTATGGAAATGGCTCCACGCTATCTAATCTAAATACCTTTAATTCAATTCAAGTACATTTGTATAGTACTTTTTACGATACAATCGTTAAAAAACAAATTTACAGAAAATTAGTTTCTACAATATTTAGTAGTAGCTTTAAAGGTGCACATTCGCAAATTTATGGTAATATTTTTGGGGCATTGCTCATTGTGAATAGCATAGCAAGTAAGGCCACATAGAAGTCACTTTAAAACCAAGCAGCTTTCTGTTGGTCAATGCCACAAATTCACATGACAAAATTAAACCCATTACTAAATTAATGTGGAAATTTTTTGACTTTCACTCAAAATTCCCAATTGACTGTTTGCAAAGAGCTTGACTGACAGCCAATCTGACCCATTATAATACAAAATCTGCCATCTTTCCCGACAAAACAAACCAGACAGGACAGTAGATTACCTTTGGTGAATTTAAACTTGAAAAATTGTGTATTGATGTCTTTCCACAGTTGAGGTACAATACGTTAGTACTTAAACTTGAAAAATTTTATGAATTTAATTAAATATTGAATTAAGGTAAGTTCTTGTGTTCGTTATGAACTGAGGCAGTACAGTGATCTGTTACGACACATTAAAGAGCCACAAAATGGTGACTTGTTGGACATAGCACCATTAACTAAGGAGGGTGGGCTTTTGCGAAGGGTCAGTTGCATAGATTTCTATTGAAATGACTGGATTACGCCCACATAAATTTGCATTAAATCTGACTCACCTTAAACCTACCACAGTATGTAGGCCCTAGGTTAACCGAAGACTTAAACTGTTATCACTATATGGTTCTGGCAATTCTTGGCTTTGACTCATCTCTTCTCCTTTGAGGGGAAGTCGTGTGCTAGTGGTTAGAGAGTTTGACTCCTAACCCTAAGGTTGTGGGTTCGAGTCTCAGGCCCGCATGTGGATCATGGTATTAATTATGTTTACATGCATACCTGTAGCGCATGACTAGAGATTTGAGTGGTTCCACTTGTATTGATTTCCACTTCTGTTTAAAGTAGAAATGCTTCAGAGGGGAGTTTCCTGGAATTTCAGCTTTTCCATCACTCCTGTTGCATTCTTCGGATGCTCAAAATGAAATGAAAAAATATGGAATGTAAAAAAATCACATTTGGATGTTTGGTAGATGCTTTCTTTAAGAATGTTTCATCAAAACTGATCTCAGGGTTTGATATTCAGGGAACATACCTGGGGACTTCTATGGAAATATCAGATCCTGTAATAAATCCTGATCGTTGCTGTCTACCATATATAAATTAAAGACATACACACTATGTAAAGGTGAACCTTTGTAAACTGCAGGTCTGTCGAATGTTCACACAAATGTTTCCATTATTTCTCAATGCACATTTTGGAATTCTGTGGTGAGATTCAGTCTCTGCAAATTGAACTTCTCAAAGTTAATCTCAAATGATTAATGTGTTATTCTGTTTATACAAGTAGATTCTGCAAAGAGTTTCATTGGTTAAGGATTTGTGGTCACTGTCTGTTTTGCATGCTTTTACACACCAGAAATATTCAAATAAACAGAATAAGTGGTTTACCAAGACTTATTTTTATTTCTTTCATTTCAGTGTTCTTTCATATGGCAATCTCTGATTCAGTGAAGGAATTTGTTCTCTTAACTGCCGTGACTGGAGCCCATGCTTTTTAACAAAAGATTAATTAATCTCTTCTGGTGTGGCACAGCAGTTTCACATGCTGTCAACTGGAAAATGAAAGAAAGGGGGGCGGCAGACTATTGGTGAATACAAAGAAGCTACACAGATATTAACTAGCCTACATCTAAACATCTTTTCAGTTTACTTAAGCAGCAAACTTACATTAAAAAATAGAAAAAGTCTTAATATGAAGGATGTAAAAGTACTACGAAACTTCACTTAAGTTAAAGTATATTGGCTACTCAATTAAAAGTCGTAGCCAATTCATACACACATAGGCCTAATACTTGAGTTACAGTCAAAAGTATCCACATTCATATAAAATATTTACTTAGTACTTAAATATCTTATTTTTTTCCCCTCTGCAGTTTAATATATTTTCTTTTAAGAATGTTTAGATATTACTTGAAAACAAAAAATGTGATTGTTGAACACAACTTTAAAAGTTTAATTTAGCCTACTTACTGTCTTGATTTTTCCCCCCACGTTATCATTTAAATTAGGCTACAGTAAAATTGCAAATAATATATAGCTTAAGCTTTAAAAGGTCCCTGTGAGGTTTTAACATCACGGTCAAAGTCATAACTCCTTGTGTCCTTGTAACTGGAGACTATTGCACCACATATCGCTCGTGGGGCCGTGCAGCAGTTGTGCGCATGTGCAGCAGGGTTTCTTTTAGTGTCGAGCGGATGGAAAACTCACGGAGCCATTCAGAGCTCTCCATGCTGTTCAGTGAAGTGGGGCTGCACACCGCAGACGGATAGCGCGAACTTACAACCGGAGTTGGTGAATGAAAAGCGCAGGTATGTGTTTCATGGTTGTATTTGAAAGCAAATTGTGTGGACAACATGGTCCTGCTAGAGAAAGAGGGGGTCCATTTAACTGTGCGCCTTGAGCTTTAACACAGTGAATTAACCAGAACTCTGAGTCTGGAGGGTGCAAGAAGCAACACTCTCTTTGTGATAGCCTCTCAATGTGTCGGGTCAGTTACATCATTCATGATGTCGCAGTCCGCGCAGACTTGTAGATTGAGACATTGTGTCGATTCGAGACAGACTGGTGGGTAAATACGAGGTCTATAACCCACTATCATGAGAAAAGACCCTTTTCTTAAAACCAAGAAGTGGGTCTCCATTGTCACGTTGGTCGCCATTTGAATATATCGCTAACGCGCGTGTGACGCTCTCACGTGCGCAATGAAGGAGAGATGATACAAGAGGAAAAAAGTAAAACTAAATAAAATTATGATGTTTACTAAAACATGCCTTGTTTTATCATTTTGAATAAATTTTTATTATTTATTTGAATACTGAGGGTTATTCTGAGGTATGAGGAAATTATAATGTCTGGACCAAAACCTGATGAGATGCCGCCCTAAAATTCCATCTAGGCAAGCATCTCAAAGGTTTTTGAGACATTATTGAATAGCTTTCTTTTGAGAGAAAATTTCTACAGTCATATTTCTTCTCAACTCACCAAGTAACTTGTAGATGGATAGTGAGTAAAGGAAAACACTGATGGCCTGACTTCAGAAACCCGCTACTAAATTATAGATCATCTTGCATTTGCGAGAGGAAAGCAATTGAATAAACAATAAAAAAGTTATAAGCAAACTCCACAACACTTAACTTGTATATTTGAGTCTAAAATGCCAAAACTAAAATACTAACTATATGAAAGTCATTTTTATATGGACAGTGGATTCCTTTAAAGAGCATCTGATTTAGTTTATCAGCTTTATATTGCAGATGAAAGTTTCAACATCTATAATGTTGCATCATGAGCTTATTGATATCATCAAGCTAAGCTTATATATAGGTCACCACAGATTGAATCAAATAGATCCCTACTCAATGAAGGACTATCACAGAGAAGAACAATGGCTGGTAAAGAGATGTCAGACAGATCTTCATGGCTTGATTGGGCCATACTGAAACATGCTGGGAGATTTACAAACTATTTAATATTAGCCTGGTATTTACTGTCTATAAAAAGAACCTATAACCCATTCCAAAGAGATTAAAACAAGCTGATTTTTACGTAAATATGGATATGTACATCATAAAAATGTTGCAGTAACATTGTGCGGCTTTTAAATGAATTTCTGGCCCTTGCATATTACAACATGGTGGTTTTTCAGTAATCAGAACCATTAATCTTTATGGAGCACAATTGGTGCTACTTAATACTCCTTGTGGTACAAGATACAGGTATTTCCATGCCAGAAACCTGATATGACTTTATTGAGTCTATGTAAATTTGATTCAGGCAAAAGATGCGCACCAGTTCCCCTAACCTGTATCTAAAGACAGTACTTTACAAAAGAGCAACTTGTATGTCTTATGAGTAGTAGCATTCTGATGCAACTTCATGTTCAACTTTTGCCCCCATTGAGAGTCTGATGATAATATACCATCAATGAAACTGAGTCTGTACTGTTTTGCAGTAATGTTTGCTTAAAAGTCCATTTGACTGGGGTGTTTTTGTGTTGTTTGAGGTCCCTTTCGCTGACGTAATGTTCAGTGGGATTTGACGTAAAGTTCAGCGGTCACGTCTGATTTGTAATTGATAAAAAATTCACACAAGGACAAATGTTGAGGTTGTGGAAGGGAGGGGAACTGGTTCAGCAATTCAAAGGGGTCAAGAGACTGAGAAAGAGCACATAGTTGAATTGATTTGTGTAAGGTGCCAAACCCTCCATCTAGCACATAGTTATGGCTATTATATTTCTTTACAGGTATTGTTTAATGATGTTTGTTGCTAAGACAACCACAAACTAATTATAGTATCGTTCTTTGATAGTTTGGCAGATCTACACGTGTTGTGTCACAGGCGGTGTTCAGTAGTGGTTTGTGTGTGCGTATGATTAAGTGTCCTTGTATGAGGTGGCAGTTGAATACGACGGAAAGGTCATTCTATTGTTGGATAGCTATGCTACAAACTCACTGTTGCACGTCAGAGATTTTGACTGCGTCCACTCTTTGAGTCGATGGTTGTGACATTCAGTCTTGGCTTTTGTAGTGAGTATATTTGGGTAACTTAAAAGTTGTGGTTTGATGGAAAAAAAAATTAAAGGGATATACTTGAGGGATATATTATAAGCTTAAAGACAAGACTCTACTCGTTAATTAGAGGGTGAGAAATCAAGTTGGAGAATGGAAAGCAAAGGAAATGGAAAGCCAGGAAATTTGAATGAGAATGGAGGGCAAGGACGGTGTGTATGGCTTGGGGCTGGTCTGTCTGGCTATTCCACTGTTCTCTTGGTGATAAATGTTATTTCTTTTGAGATGCGCACACACACACTTGTCAAAATCGTTAGAGCAGTTGTTCTCAACCTATTTGACTCTAAAACCCCTCACTGTCCATAACAATATTCGTAAGTCACATGACTTTTCACATTGTTTGTGATTTATTGGATAAGGGTTTTATACACTTTATTTTAAGGTGTCCTTGTTACAGTGTAATTATACATTTAAGTACAGTGTAATATTAATTAACTACATGTACTTATGGTTTAGGGTTACTTGCATGTAATTTTGCATAATTTATTGTTATTATAATAGTAAGTACATGTAACATATGTAACAAAGACACCTAAAAATAAAGTGTTACCAACTTTTTCAGTGCATTTTTACATGTAATTGCAATGAAGAGGAACTTAAATGATTTTTATTCTGTTCCTCACAAAGCTATTGTATGGCTCAAGAAAACTTGAAATATATCAGGGAGTACTTTTGTGAAAGTAGCATTTTTGATTTGAAGTTTAAAGCTTCGATCCCCATTTATTATCACTGTCAAAGTAATTTTCATATTTGGGTTAAAATATAGCTTTAACTCACAGCCTCTCCTCACATGTAAACGTTTAGTGTGCATTAGTCAAATGTTTCCTCATCAGAGCCCTGAGGAGACAGATGTTGTGAAGTCAGAAACCAATGAATGACGGGGGAGTGTTTAAACCCACCTCTCAGGCCTCAAGACTTTGAGAAGGCAAGTGATGTTAATGTCTTTGTGTATGTGTAAGTGCCTGTTAAATAGTTTTTTTCGTGGTTGTTCCTTAATTGTTACTGTGTGTGTGTTACTTGTTTTACTGTTAATAATTGATCAGGGTCATAAGTATGGTTCTCTGTGAATTGAGTAATTGTGGGCTCACTTTTAGATTTCCATCAGGTGTTATACAGAGTAGTTAACTGATTTTAGAAGCAAATAACCCGGTTTGAATGTGTGTGTGTGTGTGTGTGTGTATGGATGAATAAAGTCATTTAATACCATCCTTACTACTTTGGTGAGAGTGAGAAAAGAAGGACTGTGAAAAATGCCATCAGTCTGACAGACTTTACAAGGCCTTTGGCTTCAGTGAACTGTAAAACCTGTAGTTCACACTATTCAAAATGAATGCCAGCAAAACTTTGTAAGTGTAAGTCTGGTTTCTGATCAAAGGCCACACATTATGTAGCAATTAATTGATTTGATGCTTGATACACTTGTGATCTGTCACATAGAAGTTGAGCGTTCTCTGTCAGTTTTCTGGAGAAGAGGAAATGGTGTGAAGATTTCTTCAAGGTGGTTGCAAAAAATATTCTAGAAATGAAAATATGTCTTAGTAATTTTTACTCATGTTGTCATATCATATTCTTCCTTATGCTTTCATTTCTACTGTGGAGCACCAAAGAGAAATTTAAATAACGTGCTGGTCATTCTATTCTATATAATTATATTCTATACATTATTTTCTAAGTCTTCTGAAGCCATACAATACATGATTCGTTCATGAATCAGTTCTCTCATTAGCTCACTTAAAGGGGGAGTATTTTCAATAAAGACCTAGGCCTACATTTCAATATGTTCAACATTAAATTATAGTTTGGGTTCAGGAATGTGGTGATACTTTAATACTGGTTTTGCTTTTTTGAACCTTCAGCACTACTTTGTGATAGTATTGTGTGTGTGTGTGTGTGTGTGTGTGTGCATGTCAGTTATACATTAGTCACAATATTTAAATGTTCAATACATCCTTCTCTACTGTCAAAGAAATTTTGACCTGACGTCTTTAACCTAAAGGATTGCGCTTGAAGGCATGTGTACGCATTTTCACACTTTCCCCTGACATTTTGACTGTTAAATGACTAATCATCAACACTTGCAAATTCCCAGATCAAAACGTTTCAGGAAACATTCACTTCCTTCTTTTGAGATGCAGCCAGCTGTCATCCATCTATTGTCTATTGTTAGAAAAGATCATTAAAAACTGAGGGTTTACACCACTTATTAACTTAAATAGGCAATACTAGCTTCTGACTTGGTGAATACTGCACAGTCTACTTTGATTTAAATAATTTATGTATAATTTAGCAAGTGGTGTCCAGATAACATCTGGAAAATTTAAATGGTTATTTCACATTGTCTTAAGTTAACGTTGGGCAGTCCAGTCTTGAGTCATATAGCCTAATGAGTCAAAGACATTGCTCCATCAGACTGGATATAAAAGGTAAAATAGCGCATTTTGTATTGTGGGATACAGTATCGCACCTATTTTTGCAAATGTCAAATAGGTTATGTTCAGCAATAGTAAGAGTAGTATGAACAATTATAATAGCAGCTGTATCTGTAACATTCAGAGCCCTAGAAAGCTATATTTGGCCATATTTCATCAGATACTTGGATTTGGGTTTCATTGTTAGTCTTTGTATCTACATGGGTTGCTGTAGCGGTGATGTAGGCTTCAGCATGATGCAGGGTGATTTTGTCCTCTGATGTGCTGAATTTTGGGACACCGCAGAAGTGATGGATGAGGATATGTGTAAGTATGGGACAGGTGTTCAGTCACACGTAGGTCTCAGAACACTTGATGATGACAGACAGCATTATATGTGCCAAATTATTTTTATTCCTGTACTCGCATTGATCTTCCCTACCCAGCATACATCAAGGGGAATGTCGAATTATATATGTTGTGTACTGAATAACAATGATTTAAAAAAAAAATGTAATCAGGCCGCTTGGCGGCAATTCTGCAGATTAAAATTGCAGCACCAAATGTTGTTGAAAATCCCATAAAATTACTTTTCAGTTTCTGGAAACTAGGTGAAAATCCTTTGAAAATGTGAACAGAAACTGTTACTTTAGTACCTTATAACATTTTTCTTTGGCTTAAAGCAGCATGCATTTGAAATGATCCAGGTTTAATGTAGTTTAATTAATGCTGGCTGATGATGGACCATCTGTCGACTGACTGGTCAACCATTCTGACCTGTCTCTACTTGAGATTTAAACACAACACCTGACCTACACTGAGTGGGTAAGGCTTGATGGACATTGGCTCTCTTTTAGTGCTGATCTCTTGTCTCTTGTCAAAAGCACAAGACTGTCATCTCTCAACCTATGACTAGTCAGCATCCTGCAGCTCCCAGTGGAGAAATATTAGGCCATAACCTTTACTGCTGAGAGCCTGACTGATACACACACACACACTCACACACGCGTCCACAATGGAGAGCAGTTCAGGACATCTGCAGACTCTCATGAGACCACTAAACCAGCAGCCTGTCCAATACTGCAGTCTCTGGAGGAAAGAGCCTCTTCATGGCTTAATTGGGCCATACTGAAAAATGCTGGGAGATTTACAAACTATTTAATATTAGCCTGGTATTCACTGTCTATAAAAAGAACCCATAACTCATTCCGAGAGATTAAAACAAGCAGATTTTTACATAAATATGTACACGTACATCATATAGATGTTGCAGTAACATTGTGCTGCTTTTATTACAACATGGTGGTTCTTCAGTAACCAGAACCATTAATCTTTGTTTGTTTTTGCAAGGCCATCATACATTTTATTAATTATTTATAAATAACTGTACGCCAGTTAAGCTATACTGCCCTTATGAGGTCATTTGCAAAGTCAGCGGAAAACAAAAACGCTTATTTTAAGTCTCAACACACACACACGAACCTTAGTTTTTCCTGTCTCAGATTTCAGCCAGATTAAATGCATACGTTTCTGCAGCATTAAAAGAACAGCAGGTAGGAATGCACCAGTTTTATGTGTCAGGTGATCTGGCTCCAGCTGATCTGGTATTCTGCTGGGGTTTCTGTCCGAAGTGTGTTAGGAAACAGATCAGCATTAGAAAGTCCTCAAGTCTGCGGATGTTTCGAAACTCGTTGGTTTTATTAGTTCGTGTAACAGACAGTATCCAAATGAAATCACCAAAAATCACAAATCAGCAGCTTGTGAAGGTGATTGGCAGATTTGCAGACCAGTTAGGACTCAGAGGAGGGGCTAGTGCGTCAAAATATTGCACCAAATAGAGGTTCATCAGTAGTCATCAATAAAACATCACGGGGAAGTTGGAGAGCCTGGTATCACCACACTCAAGTCTCGATTCTCGGTTTGTTAGACACAATCCAACTAGTGTGTCTATGAACTCATCTGACTGCAGAAGTTTGTATTTGAGACAGTATAATACAAGAGGATGATGTCACATACTGGAGTGAAACAGTCACATGCAGATTGACATAAAATCAAAATTTACTCTATTTTCTAAATGCAGGTTTCTGGTCTGTTTGTGAACAAATTGTTGAGTTCAGCGGGAGTTTCTTTCTCAGAACATAAGTGTTTGGGAATTCAGTGTTGGCAGTGATGTAAAATGTGTCCTAATTCTTGAAGAGTGAACAGCTGCTTAGATATTTCAGCATCTCATAAATCATTGGTATCTGTAACTCCCCAATATTTTGGCTGTGTATAACATCACACTGATGCTCTCTTATGAGAACATCATGTGCCCTAATGTCAAAAGAAAGACATGCCTTTAATGTAAAACCAAGTGGTTGGTCAACTTTGATGTCAGTCAGGTGGTCTGAGACTAAAGGTCCTAGCTGTGTCTGGTGGCATGACAAAGCTGTGTTCTCTACTAGAACAAAATTTTTCAAATGTATAGCTGTATCTTGACTTTGCTATCTCTCATATTTGTACTGACTTAACATGCAGTAACAGGGTTAGTCTCAGTTAATCTCTCTTAAACTTTTCTTGTTTAAGACCAGTTGACATCAACCATCACTGTACTATTTATGCCAACAAACACTGCCCACTGCATTGGATTTCACCAACAATTACCCAAAACGGTGATTCGCGGGTGTGTACTGTACACTGTCATGCTTTTAGTTTTTTTTCAGACAAGCATCAGCAGGCCTTGATAATTCTCATGATTCTGCAAATACCATATGGCCTTATTCTTCAACCGGTTTAACACAGAATGAAACTACGCTGTCATGCTTGCTCAGACATAAAGTATATTATTTTTCATTTCCTCTAGGGCTAGGCGATTATCATGAAATGTTTCATATCCTTGATATTTCTTTCAAGTTTAAGGCAGATTTTTGCTCCTGCGTGAAAGTTGTTAAATGTGGTTTAAAATACTCTTAATGGTCAGAACATGACAAACACTTCACATTTTTTAATTGTTTGCTTTTCAAGTCATTTTTATCTTAATAGATCTTGATAGAAAATTTAAGTTCTTAGTTTCTGCATATTCTAATGAGTGATATTGTTTCAATCATGAAACAGATTTGTGTTTCCTGGCTTTGATGTGTATCTTCAGCAGAGTTTGCATCTCATTTTTATATGGTGAAATGTAAGTATTATTAAAATTATCCATTGGTCTTCCATAATATCATACATTTAGATCATGACATCCAGAGTTATAAAACACGCACATAGCACCTTAATACCATGGTAAAATGTAACTAGGTATTTGTATGAATAACAGCAGTCTAAATACATTTAGTATGAATGCACAGCTATTGGAGTGCTTGGATAAGTTCTGCCTGAAGCAACAGTGAGAGGACTTGATTAAAATTGGAGCCGTTACCCCCATCTGTTTGATAATTTCTGGTATATTACCCTTCCTCCTCTCTGAGACACTAGGAGTGATTTAGCCTCCACCTCCCCGAGCACACATACCAGCCTGAGAACATGCCTTTCATGCTCAAATGAATGTTTTCTGTGCTCTGGAGCCTAAGGGACTCTGTTCACTTGAATTAAAGACTGTGTGTGAAGGCATCTGAGCCAATTCTCTGTATTACTTGTGGGGGAAAGGACATTTGATGTGTCCAGGTCTTGTATGTTTGTGTATTTTGACATCAGCTCAGTTAAATAGTAACTGACTAAAGCAGTTATATTCAAACTACAAGCTGTTTACACAGTGTTTGAGATCACGCTTTGTTCATTAACATGGTGTGCTCTTGCTCTGTCCACATGGATAACTTTCCCTGAACTGGATCTCATCCAGTTTGGAGAGGACTAGTTTCAGACACTGTTCACAGGGTTGAGAATGACTGTGTGACTGTGAATAATCTTTTTCAGTCTGTGCTTGTGTGTTCTGCTCTAAATTCTTTTCTTTTTCTTCTCACAGTCTGATCCAGTGTGTTTGAAGCTCTTCGTCGTCATCGTCAGTGTGTGAAGATGCCGCCAGCGACAGGAGGGCCAGTGGGCTACACTCCTCCAGAGGGAGGCTGGGGCTGGGCAGTGGTGGTAGGGGCCTTTATCAGCATCGGCTTCTCCTATGCCTTCCCCAAGTCCATCACGGTGTTCTTCAAAGAGATTGAGGTGATCTTCAATGCTACCAGCAGCCAAGTGTCATGGATTTCATCGATTATGCTGGCTGTCATGTATGCAGGAGGTCAGTTCCATTTGTCACTTCTGTCCATCCTGGTACTTACTGTACTTATTTATCTCTTTGTGAGTATTCAATTGAGAATTTTATTTATTTGTTTATTTTGCAAATTACACCTAAACATGCTATCCTACACCCCTATGGGATATTTTATTACAATGATAATCAGTGTTTGGAGAAGTAGGAAAAATAAGTTTAAAGGTTTGGGGTTGATAAGATTATTTTTAGTTTATAAAAACTCTCTTATATAATGTCTTTTTAATCTTGCATATTTAATAACATATTTTTGTTAAAAAAACTTTTACTAATTTTATTGTGTAATTTTCTAGCACATTTCTCTTCTTGTCATAATTGAATACCATCCAGTTGATGTGGCCAATTGAAGTTCACACATTAAAAGTAGAGCCGGACCAATATGGGTTTTTGGGGGCCAATACCGATATTAAGGAGTAAAAAATGACAGATACCGATATATCGGCCGATATTCTTTGTGTAGGCTATATTATAGTGCAGTATAGTTAAAAGTTTGGACACACTTCCCATTCGTTTGTCCAAACTTTGACTGGTACTATATATAGAATACAGTATATCGCCTACATAAACAGAATATATATATATATATATATATACACACACACACACACACACACACACATTTTTTGCAATGATAACTCAAATGTGATCAAACACTTATAATGATGTGACATTGTGTAGTGTATAGGCCTGTGTAGTGGAGACAGGGTATTTAACAATTTAACAATAAACTTTATTATTCAAAATGAGTCTGACATCAGTGCACTTAACAGTAAACTTCATTTCACTTATTATAAATAACTTAAAACAAATAACTTGAATTAAGAAATTAAACAAGGTAACTGTGTAGGGCAAGTAAGCTACTGCCAAACCAATAGGGGCAGGTTTATGCAGGAAGCACAGCTTTTCCAAATGTAAACATCTAAAATGAATAAATAATAATAATTAATAATTTTTTTTATACAAAAAATGTGTTGTGTATTTTTTTGGTAATCAAATGAACATGCAGAACATTTGTATTTAAATCATCTTTTTGCAGTTTAATATTCACAGACAGTCTATATATTTATAGACTAGACACGATACTGGGTTTACAAGACGAGACAAGATTTTTTTGACACTTTTTAAAGAAATCATCAATGATTAAATATACAGGGAAAAATAGTCTTTTATTCAACTGAAAAACACAAAATGCAAAAAAAAATGAAGGTGCATTTTGAAATCAACCTGTGCTTTATGAAATTAAACTTCTATTTTAATGAATTATATACAGCAATAAACAACATGTAAACTAGAGCTGCACGATTCTGGATAAATTGAAAATCATGTTTTTGATATATAAATTGGAGATCACGATTCTCTCACGGTTCTGAAGAAAAAAAAGATTAGTAAACTAAAAAAAATTATTTACTAGTGGTTCTGACAAAATGTTCATTGCTTAAGTCTTTAAAGAATATATTAATTTGAAAAAAAAAAAAAAAAAATCAATGGAGTCAGTGTCTCAATTCAGAAGGACCTGTTTCACAATTCACAATCTCCTAAATTAATTCAATGACAAATTCTTTTTTTAAAGAGGCAGGTGTTGCCACCTCCTGGTGGAAGAGAAAAGCGTTACAATACATACAAGTGTTAATTAAGATGCTTTCATTTTGATCACTACTGTAGAGAATGTGTTTATACCCAAACTATAAACTTTTATCCCAGTACTTGTTATTTAAATGTCTGTAACACAGAAATAATGATGTGTGATTGAAAAGATTGTTTGTGTTGCTCTTTCTGGATCAGCAGCAGCATGAATTATTCATTAACAGCGACAGCGATGGGCAGTGACAAAATGTGCTTCTCACTCTCCACTGACGCTCGTTATGTGAAACAGTCGTAATAGACATAACTGAATCGTTGTCATACAGGAATAAGATTGCGTTGGTGTTTAAATCGATTTACTTAGCATTGTGTGAGTCTCTCCAACTAGGTGAAAACGTAGCGTTAAATCACCATTCAACAGACTCAAGCCACCACCGCACTGCCATCTATTGGACTGCAGGAAGATACTAACTTTTTATTCTGCTACATTACTGACTATACTGACAAACTATGCTTACACCATGTCTGCACCTCAACAAGACGCGACAAAGCAACTGTTGAAAATCATTTGAACTTTGTGTCAGCGTATCATAAATAGAACGAGGCATCAGTTTACTGCATCCAGTGTAGACAACATCACTGAATATAATGGGTTCTATTCTACACCGGACGCGAGCGTCGCGACAAAATTTAATAAGCGGACTCGGGTGAAGTTTGAGCTTATCTGTGCATCTCTACACTACACTGACCTGGGTCGCCAGTAGCATACAATGGAGCGCAAACTAAATAATTACACCATCCAGAAGCATTTAAAGAGCAGGTCATGTGGGTTTTTGAAAAATATATATTTTGCAGTTTATAATGTAGCTATCCTTAAATGAAACCAATCTGCAAAGTTGTTAATCAAAAAAGTGCATGATAAATAAAGATATTGTCTCTCAAAAGAGAGAGTCGGTTCTGAATCGCCTTAACGAGTCGTCATATTTTCGAATCTTTTGCCTGTTACTGGTATACGTCACTGGGTAACACATTTGCATAATCCCCGCCTGCCGCGAAATACGAACAGAGTCTGTCCTGCCCATAAACACTTCCGAACACCTAGTGCAGCTTTAGGTTTCCAGGTAAAGCACAATATTACTGTCTTACTGAAGTAACATTAGTCCTGATAATTTGCTGTGAACCCACTATTTCCTAAGAATGTCGATTATTGTATACTGATGTTGTTCTAATTACTTCCTTTAATAATTAAAGAATGTAGTGTTGCGCACAGACTTTATAATCATTGTGAAATTGCTGTTTATTGTGCTTCACCGGCAGTTATAGGGTTAATGCGGGAGAGACGAGTGAGTTAGGCTGCTGCGCCTGTGATACAGCTGTTCTGCGTTCTGATTAAAAGTTAAGACCAAGCGTCTTTTGTCTGTCGTTCTTCAAACATTATAGTAGACATATTTTGGTTTACAAACTGTATTGTTTAATCAGTTAGTCACGTTAGCACTTGGCTAACGTATCCACCTAGTGTTCACAGTTTAGCAGCTAAACTTTAGCTGTGGGCACAATTCGCTTGCATAAGTGTTTTCGTATTTTATGTAATTATTATAAGAACGGATTGGCGCACTATATCATTTTTTTAATGTAACAGTGCTTTGCAAATGGTAGTGCTGGCTAACTGGCTCAAGGACTCCTCTCTGTGCCAATCACAACAGACTTGCTGACCAATCAGAGAAGAGTAGGCTTGTAGAAGGGAGGGGTTTGCTTCGAACTTGCTTGGAACGAATCGTTTCAAAATCATTGGCAAATGACTGTAATATTAAATGTATATTTTGAGAAAATTACAATGTTTTCTGACATTAGATGCATTTAAACCTGTTGTAGGGGACTCCAACACAATATTAGGACACTTTAAAATACCATCTGACCTGCTCTTTAATCTGAGTTATATGTTCTTTACCAAAAAAAAAAAAAAATCATATTCGCTGATACCGATATATTGGCAACAGGCTCATATATCGATATAATCGGTTGGGCTCTAATTAAAAGGGGCCAAATCATAGTTTGTGACATCACATCCTTATTTGACATCACATCCTTATCCTTACGCCCACCTGGATGGCCAAAAAAAGGTTTAGTACAAAGTACTAATGTACTAAAAATAAATACAGGACATAGCTTATCAATAAAATATGTACATACTATGTAAAGGCAAGCAGATAAACCCAGAATATGAACGCAATGAGCAAACATTTCATGTTAAGCATTTTCAAATCGAAAACCATAACAAAGAATTAATTTGCAATTTAGTGCATCACATTCATATTCTGGGGTCATCTGCTCACCTGTATTGTATAGAGTGTTCATCATCTATAAAGTGTATGCTGGGTGACCATAGTACATTATGCCACTTTAAGCATGTTTCGTGTTAACTTGCCCAGAACTTCCAGTTTGTTCACATATATTTCTTTTAAGAGATTATCTAAATATTCATGGTTTAAAATTGACAGGCCTGTGCTGCAGTTCAATGGATGTCATGCCCTCCGGATCTCTGTGCCAGTCACATGAATGGAAAATGAGAGTTGTTAAATTCTGTATTTTGGGTACCGCTCTCTCTGTAGATGTTTTATTTCTGTTAGGGTTGTTTTCTAGTTGAAATAAGGTCAGAACTGAAACTGTGTGGTTAAACCCTGCCACGCTTTTTGCTACTGATGTGCACTGCAGGGCTGTGCATCTGTTTGTTTGTTTGAAGTTTTCCTTTAGTTAAACTGGTTAGGTAGAGGCATGTTTAAACTGGTTTTCTAACCTGATGTTCTTCCAGTTAATCACCCTGAATGCTATGCTGATCAGATGGTTAAACCACACTTCTTTACTTCTGTGTAGTTAATTTTTGGAAAGCATGGCGATAGAAAAGGCATTTGAGATGCCTAGCCAGGTTTGATGGGTAGAGTGAAGGGACTGCTGGGAAGAATTTTTTGTTTATGGTTTGAAGAGTTGCTGAGTCACTTGACACCACTATAGGGAGGATAAAAACATGAACATCTAGTATGACTAATATTTGCAGTCAACTGCCACGTAAGAGCATTTGGGTGAGGAGAGTGTAGACTGATGATGTCACTTCCTGAAAGAGAACATGTGGTTTCCATACACTGACTTCATTATGTTCATGTGGCTCTGCACGTAGCCTGAACTCAACAAAGCGGCTCTTCCAGGCACCTATAACCTGAGAAAGAGAGAGAGAGAGAGAGAGAGATTGAGCGAGGTGTTTTTTTTTCTTCCTTTTTTGCATCAGTTGGTTTAAATGTGTATATCTTTAAAAGGAGAAGTGTAATAAATGTAAGTGTTAGGCAAATGTGCATGTGATGCAACCTGGTGAATTAATTACTCGTTTTCTCTTTCTGTCTTTTTTTCTTCTTTCTGTTGCAAGAATAAATATGAAATAAATATGAAACAGGATATGATTTTACTTCTATAAAGTTTAGGTTCAGTTTTTATCCAGCAAGGATGCATTAAAGTGATCAAATGTGACAGACATTTATAATAACTTTGAAGAATTACATTTCAAATATATGTTGTTCTTTTGAACTTTGATAATATTGAATATTTCTTGAGCACCAAATCAGCACATTTGAATGATTTCTGAAAGATCATGTGACACTGAAGACACTGCCTAGACACTGCAAACCATGCAGCTTCTGATAAGTTATATTTATTTATTTATTTTTGTAGTAATGTGAAACTGTCAAAAATTAGAGTTTATGACATATTTCATTTGACCAAGTGGTCAATCTGTGAACTTTAGACCCTTTATTGGTCAAACACTTTGTTGCTGTAGAATTTGCAGGTGAGAGTTCACCAAACTTGAACTTTAGTACGCAGCAAAATGAGATCAATACCAGGGATTCCCAAACCTTTGTCTGCTAAACCCTTTTGACCTGAAATATTTACTTTAAAGGTGCTGTATGTAGGATTGACACCAAGTGGTTGAACTAGGTATTGCAGTCCAAATTCAAAATATTGGAGAGGGTTTTTTTTCACCTGGCCCCTCCTCCTCAGACTTGGCACATGCAGGTTGCCAGATTGATGACACCAACAGGAACGAGCACACTTGACGATGAATAAAATGAAATGCGCTGTGTTTTCCGCCTACTGGCAACCCGGGGTGCCGAAATATAATTGGGTAAACTGGCAGTGGGCGAGTTTCACAAACCAAAACAGAGACTGACATTCCGGCCCGAAATGCACATTTTCAAAGGAGAATAACTGACTGTTGCATTGTTTTTCAGATAAACAAGTATGTTAACTTAGCATGATTAATTAAATATCTGCAAACATATCATGGTATTTTTATGCTTTAGTAGAGTCAAAAACGTACATACAGCACATGTAAGTTCATATTTCAATGTAACAACATATTTGCATGTTTACATTTCATTGTTGTTCACCATCACATGTTACAGGCTTTATTTATGGCTGCAGGCTTTATTATTTTTTAATAAATATTTAAATATATTCTTTATTTTGACTGTATACTTTTATAATTGAATGATTTGCTTTTCATAAACTCACAAACCCCCTTGCCTTCTCTCATAAACCCTTTGGGAAAGCATGATCTATATATGCATTTGAATAAAAATGAATGGAAGTGATTTGAATCTAGTGTTGTGGCCCTTTAGTCCTTAACTTTTACTCAAGATCCAGAATCATTCTGAGCGAGATGGTCTGGACTCTTCCCACAGATGCTTGTGTTCTCACCCGTTTCCCTTGGCTCATGTCAGCACTGATTTGAAGTTATGTCATATAATATCTCTGTGTGATTTGTGCCCACATCCCTTGTAAAGCGTTTGATTTTTCTCCTGTGTTAGTGGGACTCACACTGCTGCTCCTGTAAGTTGTGCATTTTAAATTCTCTTCGTAAAAGTACAAGCAGCTCTCAGACTGAATATCTAAAACGTATCCTCAGCTGACTCTCACGTCTCTCTGAACCAGTTTATATAATCGTGTGTGTGTATTTGATCACTGCCGTCTTTGTCTGTCTCTTTTTTTGGGCTGGAAAGGATTGCACCGTTTGGTGCTACACAAAGCCTGTCAGAATAAATTAATTCAAGAAATGTGACTGGGGGACGGACAAGTTGCTTTGAACTCTGATTGGCTGGGTGAAACGTACGAGAGAGTTCCTCCTCCTGATGATAGATTAGCTTTCATGGCAAACCGGCACGTGCAAAGTTTGAAGATATTTCATTTTCTAAACATATAAAGTAAAAGTTTAAAACATTTTTGGTGTCTATACATTTCTGTACACTATTCAGCAAGCCTTTTTTAAAGCTACATGAAATATTAACATTAGCTGGGGTTGTATGTACACAGTACTATTTGCTATGACGTTTTTATGGAGTTTGCATTAGATTCTTCTGCACTACAGTTCAGATTCTCTCAGTAACACTGATAGATTTGTCTAATATAGGTTTGGTTATTATTGGAACTGTGCCAAACATCATTGCGTCAACTTCTGTGTTTATCATTTAATAGTTTGTTACCATGTTGAACAAACAACCACTTTCTGAAGGCTGTGGTGTCTCACCTTGTAAGTAAAGTTATTCAACTCTGACGCTGCTCTAAATGGGGCCGTTCACAAGAAAAGCAGAGCCCTGACCAAGCAGTTTATTTATTCACCAAGAAAGCCAGCCTCTTTCTTTTTGTTTTTGAGTATACCTACATTTATTACTGCAACAATACAGCTCAGGAGTGAATAAATACTATATTTAAGTATTTCATTAGTATAGCTTGTAGTTGTGTATTTGTGAGGGAACTTCCAGTAATTGCGCCGAGTAAAGGAAGGTCATATAACGCTGCTCGTTTGGTCTTATTTGCATAATGTTGGAGCTGAGTTAACTGAAAGGAACACCGGTCTGCCACACACTGAGACACAGAAATAGCAAGTTCCTGTTCTGGTTGCTGGAGGTCAGCTTGATTCTGCTGATTAAGATTTTCTCCTTCACAGCTCCTCAGTTGATCACATGTCATGTAGTGAAGTATCACAGTTTCCTTTCTCTGAACCGTATCCTATGTCCTCCTGCAGTCCAAGTGATGTGGATTACTGCTGTTGTGATGCCATCTTGTGGTGGAACTGTATAATTGCAACATTAAAAGAGTACAAAATGTGGCCTCCCTTATGAAAATGAACCATATAGTAAAAGTGAAATAACCATGTTTTTTTGGCGTATTAATTACCATTTGTATAACCACAGTTTTACCGCAAATACTATGATTAAACCATTGTTAGTTTAGCTAAAACATGGTTACAGTGGTTTTAACTATAATAACCATGTTTTTTTTTTCTTTTTGTAGTAAAATCATAGTTAATTTTCAAAAGGGCTGAAAGAGATTTTTCTTTTTCAACAAATTATGAGTAAAATTTTGATTGTCAGCATCAGGAGGACAAAATAAATATTATGATTCTAGTTATTTGATTAATAGACCAATTTTTGCAACCCTGTGTGGCGTGTGTTTCTGTATGTGTGGTTTTGCCTTTTTTCATTTGTTTTTGTTTTTTATTTTGTTAAAAAATTATACTTTTCAAAAAAAATGTAAATGTACAAATTATAATTATTTAATTTATATATTTTTCTTTATATGTTTATCTTTTTGCTTTTACTCCTTTTTTTAATCCAACTGTTTTTAATGACAAGTTTTGTAAAACTACATATCACATAAACAGGATATAAAAACAATTACAAAATTGTTACCCATTCTGGTGTTTTATTTATTAAAATTATTCTATATTTTATTCAGTTTTATTTAGCTAAAAAATGAAAACAGTTTAAAATGTATTTATTTTACTGCTTTACAAACATTAGATAAACATGAATTAAATTTATATTTTATAAAAAATGCCACAATGGGTAACAGGGTTACACATTTAGATTTAATGTAGCCAATGTAGGTTTTAATTTGTTTTTACTTCTTTTTTTAAACCACCTGTTTTCTCTTAGGTTTAAGTTTTGTAAACCTCATAATAGAAGAATAGAATATAAAACAACAGAAGTCTATCTTTCTGTCTATCTATCTATATCTATCTATCTATCTATTTATTTATTTAACATGTTTTCTCTCAACAGGACCAATCAGCAGTATTCTGGTGAATAAGTTTGGTAGTCGGCCAATCATGATTGTTGGGGGCTGTCTGTCTGGGACAGGGTTAGTCGCCGCCTCCTTCTGTAACACAGTGGAGGGTCTGTACTTCTGTGTGGGAGTTATAGGCGGTAAGTACACTGAATGACTGATCCTAACTATTCAGAGACCTGAAGACCTGATTGAGTACAGTTAAATATTCAACATTTCAGAAATCAGTTTTCTCCTCCTCTCATCTGTTTCTAGGCCTGGGTTTGGCTTTTAATCTGAATCCAGCATTGACCATGATTGGCAAATACTTCTACAACCGCCGGCCAATAGCTAATGGCATCGCGATGGCGGGCAGCCCAGTGTTCTTGTCCACCCTTGCCCCATTGAACAGCTGGCTGTTCGATCAATTTGGGTGGAGGGGCAGTTTCCTCATTCTGGGTGGAGCTTTGCTGAACTGCTGTGTTGCGGGGTCGCTAATGCGGCCCATTGGACCAAAAGCACAACCTGCCAGTCCTAAAGAGGATGGCGAGCCCAAACATCAAGAGAAAAAAACATGCATGCAGACCATCAACAGCTTCCTGGATCTGACCCTGTTCACTCACCGAGGGTTCCTGCTGTACTTGCTCGGAAATTGCATCATGTTCTTCGGCCTCTTCGCACCTCTTGTGTTCCTCAGTAACTATGCGAAGAGTAAAGAGATTTCAAAGGATAAGGCTGCGTTCTTGTTGTCCATCCTGGCCTTCACCGACATGATCGCTCGGCCGTCCATGGGCCTGGTGGCCAACACTCGCTGGGTCCGTCCACGTATCCAGTACTTCTTCGCCGCATCTGTGCTGTACAATGGCGTCTGCCACTTGTTGGCACCACTCTCCACCGATTACGTGGGTTTTGCCATTTATGCAGTGTTTTTCGGTGTGGCATTCGGCTGGCTGAGTTCTGTGCTGTTTGAGACTCTCATGGATCTGGTGGGTGCTCAGAGGTTCTCCAGTGCTGTCGGCTTGGTGACCATCGTGGAGTGTGGGCCTGTGCTGCTGGGACCTCCGATTCTGGGTAAGGCTGAGTGTGAATCCTTTTCACTTAAAGGTCCACACAAAAATGGCAATTTACACACCCTCATGTCATTCCAAACTAGTGAGATCAGATTTAAGAATGTTGGTAACCAAACAGTTGTGCTCACCATTGACCAATTCTATGTTCCACAAAAAAAAGTCCTTCATTTTTGGATTGACATGAGGGTAAATACATTTTTTTGGGGTGAACCATCTCTTTACCACTTGTTTTTATTAAATGTTGACACACCTTCAAATGATTAATGAATATTCTGTTTAATTGTATTATTTATGATTCATAAATTCATGAATTTTATTAGTAACATTTTAGTTGAGCATGAGACTTTTAAGGATACTTTCTATAAAAATGTGTATGAATACAATTAAATATTAAAAACGTATATTTTTCTTAAATATATATGCATGTGTATTTATATATACATAATAAATATACACAGTACACACACATATATTATGTAAACAAAAACTTTTATTTTGGATGCGATTAATATACTGACACAGCACTAGAATTAATTCATAGTAATTCATATGTAAAATGCTTGAATATTTGGTTTAATTTTACATTTTCTCATCAATTAAAATATATATATATTTAAATTCATGATTATGACATGACAAAATATTGTCTAAATTTAAAGGATATTTTTGGCAAATATTAATATATATTAAATTAAATTACTATTATATTAATATTAATGTTATTTTAATTATTATTCAAATTAAAATTAAAATGCTTAAATACAAAAATAAATGAATAAGACGACAAAATATTGACTAAATGTAAATAATAATTTTATCAAAAATATAAATGCATTTTATATGAAAAATATAAATGTTATGTTATAAATATGTTATAAAAATTATTACATTTTATAATAAAATATTTAAATTTATTATTAATTAATGTCATTATTTCCACTAATTATTATATGTACATATTATGTTACTTAAATAAATATGGCTTAATAAAATGATTCAATTAGTTTTTAGAGTTTTTATTGGATTGGATTTTTCAGCTTTACATTAATCACTGAACATCATAGCATATCCTGTTCCAGTTAGTGTGTAAAAGAGACTGACAACCCCGTTTTTCCATTACTTCTCTTGCAGGAAAGCTCAATGATGATTACGGTGATTATAAATACACATATCAGGGTTGTGGAATCGTCCTGGTGATTGCCAGCATATTCTTGTTCGTGGGAATGGGAATCAACTACCGGCTATTGGACAGAGAGAAGAGGGCAGAGGAGAAAAGAGCTAAACAGGAAGAGAGGGATGCAGAGACGAACGTAGACAATGCCCTGATCGAGAAGGCAAAGGAGGTGGATGGAGACACATGGGATGCATAAGCTGACATTGCCAAGTGGAGGAAATATTATTATGCGCAAACACACACCAACAATCTGTGTCTTCCGGTTTAGACTGTTCAAAATGATAAACGCAAATCATTTCCCCTCTAATGCATCACTTAATGATTCAGCCAGTGTTTAAAACTGCACAAAGGAATATGATGCCAAGAAATTCTCCTTTATGCAATCTCACACACGTCACAAATCTTACTGTCATTCTCCCAACATTCATACGGGAGTGTCTCCATACCTTTATGTCACAATTCACCTTTTTTTGGTATATATTATAAGCATTATGAGAGCATTCCTAGTTTTTGACTCGAGAATAACAGTTTATACACCTTAAATGAAACCACAAAATGCCCATTTCAAAATATTTTATGAGAATTATGATGTGTGACATTTTAGGTAACACACACAGAATTTGTCCGTTCAAGAAATATTTCACTCTTATGTCTATCTTCCATCTTCGAAATAGTGTTTTTTAACTAAAGGTCATTATTATATGTAAGATACACTTTCCCCCACCCCTTTTTTTTTTTTTTTTTTTTTAAGTTGAGCTTAAGTTTTTTTGTTTAGTATGTGTATGTAGTCTTCCCTGTTCTGATTGGCTGGTAGAAGATAGTGCCAGGATTTGCTAGACTGCCATATAAAGGCAAAGCGCAGAAATTATGACAAGACTGACAGTTTTTGGATTGATTTGATATCAGCTTCTGTGCTATGAACATTTAGTAAATCCATTTTGTCACTGGACTCGAATTCACTCATGAAATTACTGTTTTGCCTTTGCATGGCAGAAGAATTCACGGTTTGTTTCCAAGTTCAGTTTAATGTATTTTTTGACAGGCTGCTTCCTGCTCTGGTGATCTCACATTGGTTATCAAACTCTTTACTCTCTGTACTGTAACCTTGAAGATTTCTGTAGTGACCATTTTTAGGAACTACAGCAAACACAATATTGCAGTGGTATTTTTTTCACCTTGAGGCAGTTCTCACTACTACACATGAAAAGAATGCTAGCGATGTGCTTCAGCTTTTAAATTTCATTTGTTATTGATGATGATGATTTTTTTTACTGGTGTATATAAATATGGGGTATTTTTTTAAGCGTGTTCACTTGCTTTTTTGACCACGTTGTTTTTAAATGTCTAGAAACTGTTTTGATTACGGTTGCCAACAGAACCTGTGCCTTGATTAGGTGCCTTTCTATCTACATACAGGTTTTATTTGTATTTGAACAGCCATATGTGTAACAATACTAACTCCTGACCTTTTTTACAGAGCTTTTTGCAATGTCAAGAGGATGGGAAGTGGTTTTAATTTGAAAGTCTGACATTAATTAGCTTTTTGTCATATTAAGGAAGAGTAGAGTGCTTCATTTCGAACTGAGCCAGCAACAAACACGCTTCTGAGTTTGTGTTGGCTAGAAATAACGACGACTTCATTTCAAGTACTGCTAGTGTCGAGCCATACTCACCAAGAAATATTCTTTAAGTTTCTCAAGACAATATAATCCTTCCGCTTTTTAGATTTGCTGAGCATGTGAAAAACAACACGACTCTCAGGTCTGCAATAAGAACAAGATTTAGCAGATTTTAAACATATCAGTGACAGTTTTGGCTCTCTAGAGTGTGTCAATTTCAGGCGAAAACATTGAAACAAAGGGAGGAAACACCACCACCTGCGACATTGCAGTCAAATAGCAGGTGAATCAAACGTGTGGTGTCTGTGTAGTAACTTTTATTTCAGCAAAGTAGTACATCTGTTCTAGTGTCGTTGTTTAGTCACAGCAAATGGCTTTTTTTTTTTTTTTTTGTATCGTGCACTTTAATTAGGTACATTTAAGGTGAAATTCATACTCACACGCAGCATTCATGGTGTAAGCCAATTTATTTTACTACTACTTTTTTTTCTGAGTAGATATGTAACAATGTGGGTCCTGAAGGATGTGCGCTTGTATACAGTTCTCTGGTAATGTAATCTCAGAGCTCGCCTGAATAATAGCAGCTGTGAGACAAAAAGCAGAAAGAGGAGCAGGGCAGTGTTAACGACCCGTTTTCAGTATCGCTGCTGCGACTGCACTTCTGTTTACAGGATCAGAGCTTTCTAAACTCCACTCAACTATGTGTGCAGGTGGGTTTCTTATTAGTGTTGGTCATCGTGTGAAGGAAAATACTGCTGTATAGAGAAAATGGACCACCCTGAGAAAATGCGTTGTAAAGGGTAAAGCCTTTTTACTCTTCTCTTTTAAATTTTCATTCATCGTATTCCCGCTTTTAATTGTGGGCCGATGTAACAGAAGTAACACTAACCAGCGTGCTTTTAAAACGTCTCCTGTCAGAAGACAACTGACTGAGGTGAAGAGAGACGGGGGTAGGAAGTGTGTATTTGTGTGTGTGTTTGTGCACAGAGATTCCATGCAAACTCACGATTTCATGATTAATTTCAGAGAGCGGGTAGAGTCTGGCCTTCATGAAGTATTCAGGGCAAAGGAAAAATAATTGTATTTTTTAGGCGATTTAAACAATATCACGTGTGAAATTTAGTATGTTTTGATGTTTTTTTTGTGTGTGTGGATGAGCAAATCAATAAACTTTTTTTTTTTTACAAAAATGTAAATGAGTTATTATTGTGAGTGAAATGTATAAATTCTGATAAAATAATAATTTAGGCTGGGTGCATCATGATGGGGCTGAAGGACTAGATATCACTTGTTTTTACTATAACTACCTACTCTGATAAATATTCACTAATGTCAGTTTCTATGTAGACATGTACCTTTAAGACTTACAGGATGTTATTCAATATTTTCACAACTCTTTCTCAGGGAAAAAATAAATAATGCATGCCTAATGGTAATGAGGCGTGTTGTAACTATATGGGGTAAGTTGTCACATTAGAATGTGGCAATAAACCTGAATAATACCGTGTTTATGAAACAAAATTATGAAAATGTAAAGGCCACTGAACAAATATGAACGTTGTGTACTTTATACAGTGTGTGTGTGTGTATATATATATATAGGCTATATATATAGGCTATATATATATATATATATATATATATATATGGGTCAAAGACGAAAAAGTGTTTAAGCATAAAAAAAAGTGTAATACTGCTTTAAACTGTTTTAGTTTTTCCCCCAAAAAATGCAAAAAGTTTTCTGTTTTATTTAATTGCAATTTTGTTTTTGTTTTTCTGAGCAAAAAATATCATACATTTTCCCCTGATTTACAGAAGACACCCAGGAAAAAGTCATTCGGTGTAACAATCTTGTCAGGCATATTTACAACAAAAATCAATTTATGACGTATTAAAAGACTAATTACTTTTACCCCAAATACTAATGAGTTGTAATTTTACATTTTTAACATTGCCACTATCCTAGGTTTTGCCCATGGTCAATAAGAATTCTTTACTAATTTAAAACACAATAAAATTTAGTATGCTCCATTATTCTTTTAGATATTTTAATATGTACATGTCAGAATAAGCATGTTGTTTGAATTTTTGCATAAATATTGTGTTACACTGAATGACAATGTAACATTATTTCAACCAAATTTTGACATTTTATTCTCTGAAAACTTATTTGAAACCTTAAAAGTAGACATTTTACTTACATTTAATGTGCTTTCTATGGACACAAAATCACTTTTGTACCATTTCTTTTGATGCGGAGATCTTAACGTCTTTGACCCATATATATCTTTTTTTTTATATTTGTACATTTCTTTTGATGCAGACATCTTAACGTCTTTGACCCATATATATTTCTTCTTTTTTATTTTATTTTATTTATTTTTTTTTACCCATCTGCTGTAGTAGGCCTTTATAGTAGGGTTTCTCAAATCTAGTGGTCAAGAAAGAAAAATTATACTACAGTTAGATTAATCATTTATCGTTAAGTGAAGTTTTATTATCACGGAAATAGATAGGCCTTCTATAACTTCACCACCAGATGGCTATAAACTTACAGATCCCGTTTTGCCCTGTATTTCGAGACAATAAGATTTTGCAAATAAAGCGTTTTAACTATGTATGTAAAATATCTATTGAAATACAATAATATTGCGATTGTAAATAAAAAACTATAAATCGTGTATATATATATATATAAACATTAAAATCGCAGGGGCAGACAAGTCCTCGTCAGCTGCCCCGAGGTGGTCTCCATGGGAACCAATTTGAAAAACACTACCAACTCAGACAAAAAGAAAATTATTGCGTGAGCTGAGTTGTAATTGGAAACCTATTGAAACGGCTTGTGGTCAGAAAGGAAAATAAAAGTTTTTGTATTAATTTAAGCACATTTTGAAGGTTGAAACAGCTGCGAGTAAATTTATTTGGGATGTCGGCCACCATCAACACACCACTAGCAAATCCTAAAAGAGTGAAGAAGCTGTGCGAACTTCTCCAGAAACCTGCAGAATGTCAGTGGCACAAAATGCCAGGGCACATTTTACTGGTGAGACGGGTCGGGTCCTTGTGTTTTTGTCTTTATATTAAGCAACTCCAGCATGTAATTGCGCGTAAAGACAGCAGGTGGCACTGTAGAAAAACAAGTCATGCGCACGTCCTTCTGGGCCGCGTTACTGCAGAGATGGAAAGGTTGAACGAGTTCAAACAGCTGGAGGAGAAATTATGTGCAGAGGGAAGAGAATAGCCAGCCATGCGTGCTTAAAGCCATCCAGGAAAAAAGAGAAAGAAATATGACTGGAAAATGTATGTGTTTTGTGTGCATGCGTGGAGTTTTCACTTGCTGTTTTTAAAGACGCCACAATCCTCACAGTGTTAACATGCAAATACATAGCGATAGAACTTGGACAGAAACAGAATGTTCGTTGAGGTCTTAAAGCGATAGTTAAATGAAATATGAAAATACTGTCTTTATTTACTCAGCTATTTTGTTTCGAATCTGAATGACTTGCATTATTATGTGTCCGTTTCACAAAAGGAAATTGTGTAACAAGTTGGAACACGTGTGTGTGTGTGTGTGTGTGTGTGTGTGTGTGTGTGTGTGTGTGAGTACAGGTTTATATGGTTTAAGGGGCACAAATGTGTATAATGACATAGGTTTTACACTGTGAACATGGTTTATGAGGACACTTCACTGTGTGTGAGGCAGGATAGAAAATAGCTTGTACAGTACCAAAACCATTACGCCTATGCAGAGTCCCATAAACCATACCAACATGTGTGTGTACACATGTACCTACTTATATCTTAAGGACAAATTTGTACCTAGAAATTAGCTAAGTCTGACAAAACCTCCCAAAACCCCCTTTTGGATATGTCCACATTTTGAAAAACAGTATTTTAAAAAGTACATAGCTTTTTTAATGGTAAAATTACTTGCATAAAGTTTTCTATTTGAGTTTGGTTATTGTATATGTACTGTATATGAAAACAAAAGTCTCTGGGATGTGTGTGTGTAGTAACTCTGACCATCAGCAGGCCGACTGGAGCAGTATTCATGAAAAAGTCTGTCCGTTGTTGGTATCTATTCATGCACCTGCACCATTCGGCACACTGGAGTCCGACTGAGAGCACCACCACAGAGAAACACTGAAGAAACAGGCTTGAATGCACTCCAACACATAAATTGGGGCAAATTGAATGCCAGCAGGGTAGATATTTTAGTCTGTGTTTTGTGTGTTTTTGACATTAGAAACATCTAGTAGAGATTGCAGTTAATACTGTCCAAGAACAGATTCCAGGATGTGTTACCGGCTGCTCTCCTATTCCTGCGCTGGGGCATGCGAGTGTACAGATCCTGTGCTGTTGAACTGGTACCAGCTTATCTACTGCTCGTACAGGCTAATATAGGTGAGACATGCATGGAAACACATCTGCAAAAAGCAGCACAATGCTGTACTAATTTTAAATCTCTCTTGATCTGAGAACACACTACACGATTGTCATGCTGATTATGAATGGAATTTGGTATGGACAACTGATCGTGCCCAGTCAGTGATTAAGTTAATTTGTCTTCCTAACATCCATGACTTATGAGAAAGCTACCATGCAATTAAGCTAAAGTTTAGCTAAGGAAATAGGAAGTCTAGTAGGTTAGACCAGTGCACGTTCTTTCACGGCATGATTCAGTTTATTAAAATGCATTTAGAATTATCACAAAAAGATATTGGGACTGAATTGTATAAATGTATATAATTTCATATAGTTAATCAGTATCACGCGAAGACTTATGTTTTTTCAACCAAAAAACAGCATGATTACAAATGTGATATTGATTTTATACAGTAGTTCAATAAACAAGAATTTAATATTAAGAAACTTAGAATTCCAATTTGCGTCTCTGAACATGATGCTGTTTTGTTCCTGTATGAATCAAACATTTAAATGATTCTGTTTAATCACAATGACTCACTTATTAACAGTGACTTGCTGCCACCTACTGGAAATTTTAATTTCACATTTAAAGTATCTTTTCATTTAAAAAAAATAAAAATTCAGATATCAGTATTCAACGTTTGTATGTATGCATTTGTAACTGCAGGTTAAATGCATTCATGTCCTGCATTAAACAGATGTACATGCATCTAAATGCCCCTTGTAATGCAGCTTCTGTGTTTTCTCTGCATTGCAAATATTAATTTTGTCAATACTGATTTAATTTACTTGGTAACAGCCCAAATTACTTATTATTCTAACTGACTGATTCAATTTAAGAATTTGACTGAAAATAGGATACACACTTTAGAAATGGCGTTATAAAGGTAAAAATGCCCATAAAATGTTAAAATCAATTTAAACCTATTGGAAAATATTAATTTCTATCACTGCTGTGAACTGAAACTTTAGGAGTCAGCTGTCCACAGTAGTCCTTAAGATATCAGCACAATAACACACTCAGCAAATTATCGTTATCGATAAAATCTGAGAAAATATTGAGGTATATTTTTTGTCAGTATCGCACACCCCTAATATATTTAATGGTTTAATTAGAATTTTTTTTTTTTTTATAAATATGAGAAGTCGTCTTTTTCCCCACTTGAGCCCCTGCCCATCAAAATGTCTGTGCATGTCCCTGGAGCACTGGTAACCTTAGATGCTGCGTTTTTTTTTTCTTTTATTGGTTCGGCAGAATTTGTCCGGTCGTGAGTGACCCCATTCGTTAAAGGCCCCGGTATACTTCAAATGAAGTTCATTATGGTATGGGGGCAATAAGAAGTTTGAAAAGGCTGAGCGACGGTATACTGTTTCCGAACTTTCCAACACCTCCGCGCTGCTGGAGGCAGGGTGTAGATTAATGTAAAACATGTCAAGAAGCTTGTGCATATCCTCTAAACAAAACAACGTTGAAATGAAGAACTGTAGGCAATCTAGGTGGGAGATGCGCCCCAATGGTCAGAATATTATAGACAAAAGAATAATGATTAGCAGCAGTTCAAGAGTCAAGTATCATGTTTGCAATACAAAAGAACCATTCTATTTCCATAATCAGTCCTTTATGGGAAGTGTGAAAGGCTCATAGTCTGAAAACTTTAGCATGATGTGGGACAAATGTTGGAATCATCTCAATAACACAAACCTGTTTGTTACTTTATTTTATCAGTGTTCATTTAATTTATTAAACTGGATAAATTATTGCACCTTTTTACATTTTATATGGTGTCATGATTTGATAAAAACAAAGGTTTATTATTGTATGTTCTTTTGGCATTTCATTTATTGTAACCTTTTAAATTTGCTTATTGAAAGAACATTTACATTTATGCATTTAGCAGAAGCTTTATGCAAAGCGACTTACAGTGCATTCAGGCTAACATTTTTTACAACAACAGCAGCAGCAGCATGGTGTTACATTTATTTGAAACACATGTATTTGGTACTTGCTACCTTATATCTTTACTCTTTCCTTTCATTCTTTTCATGTCTTTGGAAAACTTGCATCTGATGTTTCTCTATGTCGCTTTTTGCATAACTCCGGGTAGTCAGCACCAAGCTTCCTTGAAATGTCTTTCTAGGAATTAAATGCTTTCTCTGAATCTTTAAATTCTCTCTGCGAGCAATCGTACAGGTGCGGATATATCTGTGGCAGCTCATCTATTCGACACTCCAGTTTATTCATGTTGCTACTGACTAGGAGATGTTGTTCTTCTGAATGACCTCCGCTGAATAAGAAACAAACTGGGGAAAAAAAACTCTCACGTCAAAGAAGGTGGAGTTTCAGAACACACCCACCGATTGTGCCACGGACCAACGGAAGCTCAAAGGTGTTTAGGAGCCAAAACGAACTTCCCCCAGAAAGTTCGCTTTGGTCAGCTGTTTCGAACTGCCGAAACGAACTCAAACCGAAATTCGCTTTGGCCTGACTTTGTTCGAAATGACATCATATCTGTTAGTTCTTCTAAGTTTATCGGGGTCGTGTAGTGAACTGAGTGCAGTCATTAGGTTTGTGCTCCTCTCTGACTGTCAGCGACTAGAATCTGCTCCAGTCAATGGTAACGGTCTTTAACTATGTTGAGGTCAGTTTTAGAATGCTTCCACTAGTTGTGTAGTGTGTCCCCAGCTTAAGGTCCATTAGATTGAAAGCCACTGGTAGACTTCACAATTTGCTTCACTTTCTAAACTTCTCTGGAGGCTGACAGCCAATAACTTCCACTTCAGGAGAGAATGGAAACAAACGTTTGCTAAAATCTGAGGCTGGCAAAGAGCCCTGTTTACTTCCTGTGGGATGGTCTATTGGTGGGCGCAAGGGCGGTGCTTGGACATAGACTGCAGAGAGAGACACTTGTTATGTAATTCAGGAAGTGGCAGACTAGTCATGCAGATGTGTACTGTCTGAATGGAAAACTCATCGTAATCTCATCTTCATGAGCTGCTTCTCCGTTTCAGTGACGAGAAACTGCGGATTAAAATGCATCTGGTATTAATAAACAACCTCACTGTGTAACGCGTATAGTGCATCTACATAATAGCTGTTATAAAATATGCTTGTCCTGCATTTTTATGTAAAACAGGTAATGTGCAAACATAAGATTCAGACAGTAAGCTAATTAAGCAAATGCTTACAGTATACACTAAATCAAAAAGTCAGTAACATTTTTTTATAAGAATCAATACTTTTATTCAGCAAGGATGCACTAAATTGTTCAAAAGTGAGATTAAGACATTTATATTACAAAAGATTTCCTTTTCAAACAAATGCTGTTGTCGTAGTATTTCACAAAAGTTTTACTGTATTTAATTTTTAATCAAATAAATGCACCCTTGCTGATCATTTGACTTTTTTTTAAACATTTTTAAAAAATCTTACAGACCACAGATAAATTTATAACAAAACTGCAGAAGTTTTTAATTCAAATAAATGTTGTTTTCATTTTAATTATATTATAATTTATTAAAATTAGTTTTATAAAAACCCTTAAATCTCTTATAATCATTAAAAGTTTGCATGGTTATTTTTCTTCTGTGCATATTAGGAATTAAAGGTTTTAAAGACAGAAATATAGCTTTGTCTTCATGGATTTACACTTGCACTCATCTTCTCACAACTAGAGAGACTGCAGACAAGATGATATTTCCAGTAAGTGAATATAGTGAGCAGCTGATTTTATGGTGGATACAGTGGATTTTATGGGAGTGGACATGGAATGGTTTTGATGATGAGAATGGCCCTAGGAATGGCTAACTCCCTGGGCAGTGCACTGTTGAACTAGGGAGCATATTGAGACACACCCTTGATAATTATGTTTATGTCTATATGGATAGATGCAATGCTTTGTATGCTGAGAATTCACAGTGGCTGCTTTCATCTTCTGTTTGACAGATGAGCAAACCAGGCATGACTCTTTAAAACACTGGATGTCTATTCCAACAGAAACATCAAAAATGGTTGTATTGAATAGAAAGACCTTCTAAATAGCCAGGCTCACTTAAATTCAAGAGGCATCAAGGAACTTTTGTTCATAATGTTTAGGTTTAGGTTCTCTCTCCCAGGCACATGAGTATCTGTCTGGACAGTTGAGTGGACAGTAATGAAAACACCAGGCTCCAGTCACACTGTCCTTCATCAGCTACAGAGAACCCTGGGCCGCCTGCATGCTGCCGCGGGAAAATACGCATCTGCTCTCACTCACTTTGCCAATGACGTAAGTCCTAAAACATGTGGAACACTGTTATTGGATTGCATGTACATAATTATCTGCTATGACTCATTGCTGATGCGTGTTTGTGTGGTAATATATATTAGGATTTTAGCAAGGCCCTTTGAAATACATAAATCTGATTGGTCAATTGGGGCGTACTGGCATTTATAATTGTAACAATTTTTTTTTTAATTGTTTATTTATGTGTATATTAACTGTACATAACTGACTATATGTCTTTTTTTTCTATGTGTAGGGGTACTATGCCAGTGAAATGTTTGGTTTTGGGCAGTACAGTGATGTCTGGAGGATATTTCATTATGGCTGATGTATTTCTGAAGCAAAACAAGCCTGACATTGCCCATTTGTTCTACACAGAGGTAGGCAAACCCACCATCAGCACACAGTGAGACATCTGTCTCTGTGAAATATCTCTCATCATATTGCGTGCGTGTGTACAGGTGGCAAATTCATGGCACGCTCACTTGTGTAAGCTGATGGATGGTATCAGTTGGAGTGGCACTCAACCATAAAATGGCATAAAGACAGTTAAGCTCCACAAAGAGACATCTACAAACATTATTCATCCAATCAGCATATATATTTGTTAGTGAAATGATACTATATATACTGTTCAAAAGTTTGAGTTTTAAGAAATTAATGCTTTTATAGTCCAAAGATGCATTAAATTAATCACTTACAGTGAAATGTATAATATTACAAAAGATTTTTGTTAAATGGATGCTGTTGTTTAGCATTTTCTATTTATC
This sequence comes from Cyprinus carpio, assembly GCF_018340385.1. Lineage (NCBI taxonomy): Eukaryota > Metazoa > Chordata > Actinopteri > Cypriniformes > Cyprinidae > Cyprinus > Cyprinus carpio. Next base: position 13,295,674 of record NC_056604.1, on the reverse strand, counting down.
AAAGAACCCTGAAAAAAATGTATTACTGTTTCCACCAAAATACTGTGCAGCACATCTGTTTTAAACATTGATAACAATGTGTAAGAAATGTGTCTTGAGCACCAAATCATATTAGAATCATATTAGAATGATTTGCTGAGAATTTGTTTTTGCTATCAAAGTAATAGATTAGATTTAGAATATATTCATATAGAAATCAGTTATTTAAATTTTAATTGAATTGCAGTAATATTTAATAAATGGGGCCTTAGGAAATCAGCTTTTCACTCTTCTCTCCAAAACTGTCCATAGTGTTTTGATAATATTCAGGTCAGGTAATTGAGCTGGCCAGGGCAGATGTTAAAATTCATCCTGGTGCTCAATGTCCAGGTTTTAAGATCATGACAGCATATTTCTTTGTATTTTACCATTGGTGTCTATTATTGAAGTTTTAGCAATGGCAGCTTTTTCATGAATGCCGGCTTTGTGAAGTTCTCTGTGGTAAGTTTTTGCAGAAACAGTCTTCAGGGTGGATATTGAGATTTGCTGTCACTTTGCAGAAGTAGCTCTATGTTGTTTTGACACAGACCTTCTTGATGTTGACAGTCCGTATCATTCACTTTCTGTTTCTGCCCACTGTTCTTCTTCTCTAATCAGAATCAGAATCAGAAAGAGCTTTATTTCCAAGTATGCTTACGCATACAAGGAATTTGTTTTAGTGACATAAGCTTCCAGTACACAGAGACAACAACAACAAAAAACAAATTGCAAATAAATAAATTGTATGAACAGTTGTGCAATAGATGTGTGTTTGACAGACAAAAAACAGGAAAAACGAACAAAAACAGTACAAACACTGGAGAGCCAAGCACTGAAGCAGCCGTCTGCGGCGCCATCAAGTCAGCATTCAATGATGTCTTGCCATGCTTTGTGTATGCATTCATAATCATAAAGACTGTTGATCCTAAACCACCAAACAACTGGGCCGTTAAGTTTACAGATGCTCCTGTTAAACAGGCTCCCATGATTTGTTCTTTTCGGAAATCTGACAACTCACTCATTTCACAGATGGCTTTTAATATAGATATATTAAAAATAAGCATATTTTAGTAATAATTCAAATGAATAAATACATTTCTATTACACTTTGAACTTTCAAATAAAAACTTTATTTTAATATGTAATCTATATCCTGATATATACATTTAATTTTTTATGGCAGCATGAAATGTCATATCTCTGTGGTGTGGATTTCATTTATCATAAGCTTTTATAGCAGACTGTATCGTCATGATTGCATGTAATGTGTACTGTATTGTTTGTAGTTCGTATGAGGTTAGCGTTATATTTAGAGCCATGAGGTTATGTCCTAGAGTGAAACCTAGTTTGTTCCACTGATAACTGAGATCAAACATGACACAGCCGTGAGTACGTGTGGCGTTTCTGCCCTAGTTCTCTCTCTAAGCCTATTAACGTCAGCAGTGTTTTGGCTAAGTCTTACAGTGACGTGGCTGGCTTTGCTCAGTGAGGCTGGCTGGTCAGTGGTCAGTACACTTGATCCTTCCTGCTCTCTGGCCTCATGCTGACTGACCCGAGGTCAGTAGACTGTCGCCGGTTCCGCCCTCTGGCCAGCCACATCATATTATAACTTCTGAGCAGATGACTCTATAGCAGGAAACAGCTCAGCCAGCCTTGCTCTGCATGTCCGAGTGGATGCGACTGCACAGAGCTACAACAACAAGCATGACCTGGTATCAGTCAGGGACACAGACTAGCCAGTTTAATTATTTTTGTCTCTGTAGGGCAGACAGTCATTTCATGTCAGTGAAGCCCAACATCATACTCACTGTTCATTCAATCAACTCAGTAACTCTTTACAATAATTTAATTTGCTGACAATTGGTAATGTAACAGGTATCAGCATAATTATTCTTACTTAGTTTATAAATGAAAATATTTCATGTTAAATCAGTGTAATGTTAATTTATAATTATAATGTTAATTTATAAAAATACCATTGTTCATTGTGCCTTTATGTTTGTTTGAAATACATGAACTTTAATAGTAGAAAATAACAAAATAAACTGATATAAGCTAATACTTATTTTTAATAATTATTTTAATGTTATTACAATTTTAAATAACTTTTCTTTATGAACATATGGTAAATATAAAAATAAAAACATTCTACTCTTTTACTGTTTTTTACTGTTTACCGTAGGGAAGTCGTGGCCTAGTGGTTAGATTTTGACGAGCCGCCACTGCAGGCTACTGGGAGAGAAATAAAACGCAGAAATAATTTTTATGTTTTTTGTGTTTTTTTTTTTTTTTGTATACTGCGTGGACAGGGGTCACTAGATTTTTGCGTAGTTTAGAGTGACAAATCGTACCAGCCTACTTTGAGGTCATGCAAAATGCGTACAGGTTGGCAGGTCTGTAAAATGTCTTAACCGTCACTTTTAAACTGCACTGCTACTTGCAAATAAAATTGTTTCTTTTTTAAAAATCTCACTGACCAGACTCATCTCACTGAACAGTATAGTGTTAATATGATTAAACCTTTTTTATGCAGCAAAATTATTTGGAAACATATTATTAATAGATTTGGTTGTTAGTAGATTTCTAAACTGGCACCAGGGAGAGTTAATGCTTCTCCTAATGGACTGATCTCAAAGTGGTCAAATATTGGCTAATTTATCAGCCTGGCAAACAATAACAGATGAGAGCAACTCCCTATAAGGGATATATTTCAAAGCACAAGATGGTAGATCACGTTTCTGAATATCTCCTAGAGATTATTCACAAAATTCATCATTCAGCCTCAGATAGATCTGGTTTCTCAGAATCAAACTGCTGCACTCACCTGTGACTATTATAGCTGACATTGATCCTCCTCTTTTGTGTGTAGACGAGGCCCAGTGTGTGGAGGCTGATCAGATGTTGAGATGTATCTTAGAGTTTGAGGAACAGTGTGTGAAGCCTCGCCTTGACCAGTCAGCCATGTTGGCTCATTCTCTGGCTATGCTCTGGTTACTATGCAACAACTACATTAAGGTAAACAATAAAGATTGACTAATTAAAGTATTAAATTCAGACACTTCATGAGATACATTTACAGTATGCTCCTGAATTCAACACTCATCTCCTCAACTGTTCCCTGCATAAACAAATCATAGTAAAATCCTCATTTATAAGTCGCTTTGGATAAAAGCATCTGGTAAATAACTAAATTTAAATTTGATAGTTAAATTGAATGTGCTGAAATGGAACATTTGAAGTCTTGGATGAAGTTGTGTTGTGAACATGTTTAAGTGCTTTTGACTTCAGTGCAGATTAACATTAAAGACTAAAGCCATGATGGAAATTGACAGTCTGACTGTTCCATTGCTATTCTGGTTGTAATGGGATTCTCTTAGGATTCCTCCTACATCCCCTACATCTCGGACTACAGCTTAAATCCTCAGTTCTTAGCTTGTTCAACTTCCCAGCTCTCATATCAAACTACAACGGAACTTCCTGATTTATCACTTCACAGCTCCTCAGCTCTTTTATTAAACTGTTAACATGCCATTATTCATTCAACTACACTACACTCCCGAAATTAAACAGCTAAACTTGCCACACTATCATATAAATAGGTAATATTGTTCTGCTCTTTTTCTGTTTAGAAACTAGATTGTCTTTTTTGTTTTTGGTATATATTCCTTTTATGTTTTTGTGTTTGTGTATATAGGCTTTGGAGTATGGGAAGAGGGCTTGTGTTGATCCAGGGGTTAAATGAGCAAAACACACTGAGAGGGTCAATCCATAATTTACTACAACATGCTGAAAAACACTTGGAACGAGACTGGCCACTAACCTACACACCTAACACAAACAATCAAAAAGGACCACAATATACATCACAAAAACAGTGTCTTTACACTGTACGGTGTTCATATTCATTCATTTATTCATTAAATCAGTGGATATTAGGAGATATTGATGTTTAATTAAGGTGAGGTCACATCTGCGAAATTTCGTGGGCAAAAAAAGGTCTCAATAGTGATGTATGAAGCAGAGCTCACACTCAAGTTACTTTAAAGGAGACATATTATGCCCCTTTTTACAATATGCTATATAAGTATCTGGTGTCCCAGAATGTGTTTGTGAAGTTTCAGCTTAAAATACTTCACAGATCATTTATTGTATCATTTTGAAAATGCCTATTTTGAGCAGAAGCAGAAACACGCTGTTTCTCGGGCCTGTGTCTTTAAATGCAAATGAGCTGCTGCTCTCTGCCCCCTTTTCCAGAAAAGAGCTGTGCCCTTACAGTTCGGACCTGCTTAAAACATCTGTTTTGGTTCTGATTATCATGTTTATTGTGCTGAAATCATGCATTTTAAACCATATGAGTTTAAACTTCTGATAATGGGTTTTCTGAGAGCACACATCTGAAGCACACGGACAGAAAACGGCTGTCGTAGCATGTGAGTACTAAACCGAGTTCTCTTTCACACAGAAGTTTGTTAAAAACACATGAGTTACAAAAACAGTCAGTTATGTCTCTGAAGGTAAACTGCTGGGAAATAAATTGCATGTTTATTTTATATCTGTGTGGCAGTAGCAATATACAGTAAATAAATCAATAAATTCACTGCTCTGTTGTCTCCTCTGAGGCTGGCTCTCTAAATAGTGTTCTAATCTCGTCTGTGCAGCCAAAGGCAGAACAGTTAGTATGCTTTGCTCAAACTTTCACCATGGCATTAGAGCTGGTACACTGTTATCACTTGCAAAATCAAAATGACGGCGCCGTGGGTATAAACTTACAGATTAAGGGGCGGTAATATTATAATGAGATCCCTTTGGCACGTCACCAAGGCAGCGAAATCTGACGTACTCATTTTCTCAGATGCTTGCAGAACAAGGGATACCGAAACAAAGGTACTCGGTTAAGCTTTTTCACGTTTCCTTGGTTGGTAGATGCACCAGGGACCTGATTATAACACTTAAACCCTGGAAAAGTCAGATTTTCATGTCACCTTTAAAACCAAGCAGCTTTCTGTTGGTCAACGCAGTGAATTTGTGACCAACTCAACCATCTGGACAGGGAAATCTTTCACCAAACGAGTGGATTCTTATTAAAATGACTGGATTCAGCCTGCGAAAATTTGCAGAACAACAGTAAATGTGACCACACTTTTTTAATGATGCAGACTACAGCGAAAGATCAGGGAAAAAGGCCGGTCAACTGTGATGTGAGATAAATAGACAAGCTGACACAGTTTCACGTTCTGGACATTTTTAAAATGTCTTTATTGGTATTATTACGTAATAACACATAACATCAATGTTAGCGTTCTATCACTAATAATTTCTTGTTTTAAATTATACAACATTGCTTGGTTTTTGGCATTTAGGGTCCCACAAAAAAAAAAAAAAAAAAAAAAAAAAAAAAAAAAAAAAAAGAGGCAATGAAATGAACACATGGGGTCTCAAAACATTTCCCTTTTCCATACCAGAGAGCTAAGTGTTCATTAGAAGCAACTGTTGTTTTTCATTTTTAGTTAGGTGACGCTAATTAATTGCCAACTCAAGTCAGGGGGGTATAGTAGTACCTTAACAATCAGATTGAGCATTACTTCATATTGACAAGTGGCAGATCTGATGATGCTATTGTAGCTCTCAGTTCAGATGCGAGATTTGAACTGCTGTCATGGGAGTTTGAACTCTCCATTCTGAATTTGCATTTTATTAAGCGTTAAGATTTGGAGTTACACAGGTTTGATACGTAACATAAGGGCAGAAAAAGACTTCCTGTTTTGTCTTAGGAAGTGGAGGCAGAGGTTGTAAGAGTTTGACAACCATATGGTGCGTTAAGAGATTACAGAGACACTTGTTCTTGTGTGGAAAGAGGTGGAGGGTGTAAGCCTCTGGTTGCATGGAATGATGGAACACATCACACACAAGACAGCAAATCACAACACTTGAGAGGGGGCGGTGAGAAGAGTGTGTGTGTGCGCGTCTCAGGTGGTCAACGGCTGTTCAGTGAAACACACCAAAACCCTTCGTCACGCTTCAACCTTTCCCAAGCAAGATTATCGCATATAAACCAGCCTTTCCTTTTTCTCAAAAAAATAAAAATTAAATAAAATAAAAAAAATATATAAATTAGGAAAACAAAAGAACACTAAATATTATAAAACAAACAAGAAAAGTGCATGTAACCATCAGGTCTCACAGCATCTGTTTCTTAATATTTTATAACGCTTTGTCCTTTTGTTTATTGATACACATAGGCAGGACTGTCTAGCATGAATGTGTCGCGTGTTTCCAAGGAGAGGAATTTGATCAAGGCTGCTTCCCTGAGTTGACTCTAAATTTCAAATCTATATTGCATCTTAATGTAAACGACTTTTCATCTAAAGTCTGGACTCACATTTAATTGATCTAAACGACATCTAACATTGTAAACCATTCTGAGCTGGTATGGATTGCGAGCTTGGTCCACTTTAGGTTTGCTGTATGGAATCTTTAAGACTCAATGTGAATTTCATTACATGCAAATGTCCTGAAATTAAGAAATTGTGGAATTTGAGACATCCAGATAGAAAAAGGGACATGAATAGAGTTGCTTAAGTTTAAATAGAAGAACTAGACTTATGAGTGGTGTGGTGTACAGATATAACTCTGAGTACAACAAATACATGTCAATTTAGCGCAAATCAATACAATTCCTGGTTTTCTTTCAGGTTATCATTGGCTTTTAGACCACTGGGCTGAATTAAGAGCAGTTGTAGCACCCATTTGAGTTGACACTTCAGTTTTATTGTTGCAGTACAAACAAATCGTTGAAGACAAATAGCTTATTCATCGTCAGCGCTTAGTGTTGGCAAATCGTTCAGCCCTTGTGGTAAAAACATTAGTATTTAAAAGTCTATTTGCTCTATTTCTATGCAACTCACTGTTCAGACTCTAATATGTAGGAAATTGCTTTTGGGGTGGCAGACATGCAGATCGGCATGTGGTCATTAGTAGACGTACGTAGTAGACACTGGGAAAAGAAGCTCAGCAAGTTTTTCCGTTTACAATATCTTCCATACTATTGATCCGTAAACAATCCTTTAACCAGTTTAAAATGGTGGACTTCTAAAATGGGCGCTTCATTCATAGAATTACCAGACAGAAGATGCCTGTGAGAATAATGTTCCTATGGGCCAAATCCTCACTTACATATTAAGGAAGTTAATTCAAAATGGGTCCCACATCAGTCATTCAATTTTACCGACACCAGCAAAGCAAATGAAACCTTTACGCTTGTCTGATCAGCAGTAATTCATTTACTACAGCCAGCCACTGCAACAGACTAAAATAACTCATTCATTCTTTTTAAAAGAGTTGGGATGGATGAGAATATTCACAGCTTTCCAGTTTTTGTTCTTGCTGTCCCTCTATGTGTCTGTCTGTGTGGGCTTTTTGAGGGCAGGGAGGTATGTGCCTTTGTATCCTGGTGGGCAGTTGAAATTTGGGTCCATTCGGTTTCCTCTTTCTCGCACCACACATGCAATGCATTATACTTTCAGCCAGGCTTTACCACAAGGTCTGTAACAGACAAAATTCATTCGTTCTCTCTCTATAATACAGACTTTAGTAGGTCCTCAAGTGTATGTCAGTATGTGTGTACCCTAACCCACAGTATGTATATCAGAATCCAGTTGACGGTAGCTGAAAGGTTACATTTGGGAATCATGTCCCGGTAAAACCACTCTACAGTGCATGCACCCTCAAATTACAGTGACAATTGCATATTCAGCTGCTGCACTACAGCCAGACTGGAGTGTACACTGTCTAGTGCACTTCCAACTGCACTGTAGGCTTGTATAATTCTATAGTCTGTCAATGGAGAAGAAACATCAGGGGAGCAGCCTCAGATGGGGGTTTACAGGGAGGGTTAGTATGATTACACGTGTGCATCTGAATGTATAATGTCCACTTCAGTATGTGTCGCTCTTTGATGTTTGTGTATATCTGTGTGTGTTTGCGGCTGTAATTCCAGCTCACTCAGTCAACAGTTTTATCTCACTCGCGAGAAGGGAGTTGATATTGTAGGCGGGATCTGCGGTGACTGGAGCGGAGCCTGTTTCGGTTAGATCCACCTCACTCTCGCTGGAGGTGGAGCTTGTGCTCATGGCAGAGCCGCCATCAGGGATACCACAGGAAGTGCCGGGCGGGCAGATCTCATTGGGAATACACACCTCTGTGGGGATTATCACCTCGGTCGGGATACAGACCTCAGGCTCGCTGCTGGTTTCGCTGGTGCTGGAGACCACGGACAGCAGAGACATCTTCCTGCTGAGGCGGCTTGGCAGGAGGGAGAGGGCGTAGTCGGCCACGATGCCCGCCACATCCATCCCGCAAGCCTGGTCAAATGCGATGAAGCCCACGTTGGCATTCGCCTCGCACACCACAAAGGAACCATTGTTTAGCTGCAGCAGGTCGATTCCGCAGACGTCCATCCCCAAAATATTGCACACCTGCACTGCCAGCTGCTTCCCTTGCTCACTGAGGGGGCACATCATTCCCACCCCACCTAGAAAAGAAAAAGAAAACATTAAAGTCATACATATAAAATAAATAAATAAAAAACTTAAACCTGAACTTAAAAGTATAATATAAAAAAGCTATTTTCAATTAAAAAAAAAATATACAAACAGTATATAAACAGTACTAAAATAACTACTAAACTACTAAAATAACTAATAACTACTGAGACACTTAAAAATAAAACAGGCCACAAAAATCCTACATCTTATACATAATGAAATTTTACATCACAAGTCAAATATTTTAGGTGAGGCGAGTGTGCAAATGCGTACCAAGTGAGCAGTTGCTCTGCATGCGTCCGTCGGTAGAGCAGCGCAGCATAGATCCGATCACTCTCCCTCCGACTAGAACCACTCGCACATCCCGTCCATGGCTCTCCTTCACATACTCCTGAAACAGGTACGGGGCGTCATGGCGAATCAGATGACACAGGTCTGAGAGGTGCTGCTTATCCCGGGCCAGGAACACAGCTTTACCTGTACAGATCAAAAATGTGGAACACCATTAAAGACCAACTCTGGCCAAGTGCAAATTTATCAGTAGCGAGGTTTTACCAGGGGAAAAAAGTGCCACGACTTGCTCTACAATTCTCAGAATTAATTTTAGGAACAAAATGTATCTTCTGCTACTTCAGGAAGTTATGCAATATGTCAGTTATGCAAAAAGTGTCATTGCCAAAGGCTCAATTGATCATTAATTTCTCTGCATAGCAACCAAATAGAACAGGAGCAACCTGTAACGGTCCAGGGTTAAATTCATGAAGCTTCAGGTGATGACAATCGCATGAATTAGTGTCAAATTCATCCCTTTCACATAGGAAATACACAGCCAAGTGTAGTAGCATGTATTTGGACACATGCAGAATGTCTTACTTGTTTGCAGTGAACGAAAGGAGAAAGGGAAGGTGGGGAGGAGAAGAGAATTATTTAATTGCCATCTAACAGATCCAACGAGATGCGCAAGACACTAATTGCTGGGAGAGGCCTCCTAGAGCAACCAGGGGATAAGTGTCTCGCTCAAGGCTACAAAGGTGATACAGCAGAGCTGTGAATTCTCCAGATGTTTAACCATCCAGCTGCCGCCACCCCACCCAATTCCCCATGGGTCAGAGGAAACCTTTTAAAACATGTCACAGCCTGACAAAGATCAACATTGTGTGCGATGTTTTATTTTCATCTGTAGTTCATCGACCCGATACCCTTTTTAACGAAGGTTTGACTGAAAAGTGCGTGCACAAATCCTGCTTTACATAACCGGTGTTCTCATACCTTTAACCAATAATTTCCATGACTTTCCCAGATACTGATTAAAAAAAGAGAGAGGGAGGAAAAACAATAGATGTTTTTAAGAATTAAGAAACAAGAAAAAAACCTTCACTAGGTGAAATTGTTCATTACTATTAATAGAATTGAATATGAATGGTAAATATCCCTTTGTAAATGAACAAATATACCATTTTAGTTTTCTATTAATAAATTTGTATCAATAAAATGGCAAATTAATATTTCATTGTAAATTAACAGAACAATATGTTCCATTGTAATTGTATTATTTAACAACAATTTTCACAAGTTTTCAATGTCTGACGAAACCTGCAACATGACGCAATACACCATTTCACAACTCCACAAATTGACACATGCATGAACCTGCAGAATGCTGAACCTGCGTGCACAGGTTGGTTGGGCTGATCTGGGAGAATTTTTCAGCAGAAAAATTAAATTACTAATACAGTATATTACATCATTAAGGTGATGATATTGTTTAATAATTTTCTTCAGGTGTGGCCACTGGTCTTGGCATCAAAGCAAGTTCTAGTCTGACCGTGAGAGTTCATTCAAAGCCGTTTGTGTGATTCTGCAAAATTGCAGCAACTTCCATTAAAACAAAAGCAGTTGAAAAGAAAATTCAGCACACACACTTCAAATGTGCTTGAAAAAAAAAATGCATGACAAAGACGCCTTATGTGCACTGCAAGAGAGAAAGAAAGACTACATTTGTTTTTAAGGTAAAAGAGATGTTTCTAATTAGGGATTGAAGGACTTCTTATTTTTAAATTTTTTTTAAGTTTCTGATGAAAGTCGAGTCGACTAGTCGCTGATGACGTCATTAATGAACAAATAAGCCTGAACCTGTAGCTGAGACTCAAACACCTTGTCCACAGCTATTGCATATGTCATAGTGCTGCCCACATGGCTTCTGCTCTTATAACAGCTCATTTTTATCAGTTCTTTTGTCTTTGGGTCATTCTATTTCTCACAGATTTCTGCTAGTTCTTAATCAGAATGATTCTGTGTCCTAGCGATCTGTGCACGATGTACGAGCTACTGTCTATAGCCTATGTGAGTGCTTTACAGTGCAGTAGCACATTAGATTAGAACGATGGTTAACTTCCATGTACAATAAGCGGTTCAAAAAAACTTGCATTCTCCCGTTCAATTTTGAGCACCCAGTAATATAATTACACGTCTTGTGGAGTGCTTTAGGAGTATGCATTTATTTGTCATTTTAAAGTGCCCCTATTATGCCATTTTTACGGTTCCTCATTGTTTTGGGAGTCTCCTACAATAGGATTACATGCATGCAAGGTCTAAAAATGCTTTCATTTTCTCAAAATATGCATTTAATATCACCTCATTTTCCAACGATTCTCAAACTATTCATTCAAAGCAGTTCTAAGATTCAGTCTCTCTAAAACCCTCCTTTCCGTGAGCCTGCTCTGCTCTGATTGGTCGGATGGCCCAGTATGTTGTGATTGGTCTACCACATAAAGCAATAGTTCCGTATTTTGAATGCGCGATAGAAAATATAAACATCTATTATTTATCATACTTGTGATTCATTGGAGCCAGCTGGTCCAAATCCATCTTTTAAGAGCAAACATTTAGTGAATCCCACGTTGAACTCCGAGATTTTTTTTTTTTTTTTTTTTTTAACTCCCCAAGTTTAGAGAAGCAGTCGTCAGTAAAATGACGTGTTTGTGGGCGGGGTTAGGTTGTTCGCTGCCGGCCAATGTAGAACATAGGCAGGAGTTATGCAAATGTGTTACCCCGTGAAGTGTAGCCATCATGGAAGTGGGATTCGAATTACTAACGACTCGTTTAGGCTTTAGAGAGTCGATCAGGGTTCCCACTCTTTCATGAACACCAGATTCAAGGGCTTTCAAGGACTGTTTAAAGCACCATTTATTTTATATCAAGCACCTATCAAATTCACAACCCAGCATATGTAGCATCATGAAAGACCTCTTGCAGTACTTAATGTTTCACTTACACTTAAAATGTACAATTATAATTTCTGAGTAATGAGGTTTTGAATGTGTAGGTTTCATAAATTTAGAACATTTTGAGCAGTCGTGTTCAAAGAAACTTTTAATTTCTCAAATATTGATAAAAATATATATTTTTGCATCAAACTGGTTTTTGCTGTAATTCTTGTAAAAGATTTACATTTGAAAGAATTTCTAAATTTTTTAATTAAATGCACAATGTAAGATTTTTTTTTATTAAAATATCTTAAACCACTAGAACAGAGTTATATATTTTGCTGACTTGTGTACTTACATTATCCCAAATGTTTCGACGAATGTTTAAAGCCAGCGAAATAAGCAATGTTAACTAGTGACAAGGACCGTGTCCATAGTGTCATTGTGTCGCCTGCCAATGACGTCATAACACCTCGATTTCCGTTTTCGTTTTTGTAGAAAACATGGAAACACCAAAGACGCTTTAATATGTTGCGCGTTTTATTAGATAGGTGATGACCACACAGAGTAGCATTATAACAGAACTTTAAAATGTATCTAGTATGATAAAACAGCACTGCTTTATTTCCCCCACATATGCACGACAGGAAGGAGCGGAAGCAGTCGACTGTGGCATAATAAAAGCTCTGCTGCTTTCGAGGCACGCGTCACACTCGTTTAGCAGCCTCGTTCAACAGCTTTCAGCCTCACCTTGCTTCCTTCTACTTAGTTAATAAATCATAAGCTCATCCATGAACATGATTTCTGCCCGAGTCCCGTTGGATTGCATTGGCTGTGGGGATGAAGACCACAACTCCCATGATTCTACACTCCGTCACGGCATCATCAAACTATGCCTTTGTTCGTTTTGAATACGTGCCCTCTAGCGGTGAAAAATTACATATTGTGCCTTTAAAAATAAGGAGCACAGTCAAAATTTTCAGGAGCACATTCTAATCAATAATCAAAAATTCTGATCAAATATTAGCCTTCCCATTACAAGATGATATTTGACTCCTTAAAGTGATTTACAGGGAATTTTGTTTTTACCTTTGTAATGGCATTTTTCTAACTTAAGTACTAGTATCTAATGAATGAGTACTAGTTTCTAATAAATAAGCACTAGTATTAATGATTAAGTACTAGTACCTAATAAATAAGTACTAGTATCTAACAGATAAGTACTAGTATATAATAAGTACTAGGGCTGTCCTCAACAAAGGGTTTTTCTGGTCAACTAGTTGTCGTTCATTTTAAACATTGGTTGGTAATCGCACGTTTATTAATAAACAATATAAATAATTATAATGAGCCTTTAATTGCATACATAGCCTAATAAGCGCCCATGCGCACTCATAAAACTTGTTACAGTGCACCGGCAGAAGTAATGATTATGAATGTGTCAGGGAAAAACAGTAAGGAGACTGCATTAACATTTTAATAATTTGATAAAGTAGAGCTTTCTTTGTTTTCAGTTTAAGAGATGAAGTCGGTGACACTGACTCATCTTCGCAGTAGTGATGCACCTGTATGCAAGTTTCATACCAATTGCATAATCTGAGAATATTTGTTTTCCATTTAAATTGGTTCATTTGAAAGTAGACATTTCATTCTCTTTAAATATATATTTTTATGTCTTTAAAGGGATACTCCATCCCAAAATGAAAATTGTCATTAATCACTTACCACCATGTTGGTCTCCTCTCTGTCTCTCAGTATCACCGTATGCTGTGTATGCTCGTGTGTCATCCGCGCCACAAGGATGCATTGTTTTATTTTAAATCAAAGCTAAATACATGTAGAAACAGCGCACCCTTGTGGCACGGATGACACAAAAGAGCATACAGTGATATGGACAGACACAGAGGAGAACGTTGACAAAGGAATTATTGAATAAAGTCATTATTTTTGTTTTCTTCGCTTACAAAAGTTGTTCCTGTCAATTCATATAACCCAGATTGCACGTCTGTTGGCAGATGGAGTATTCTGACGACGACTTTCATACCTTATATGGACCTTGACACTGCTATTTATTTGGCAGTCTATGGGACAGTCTCAAGCATTCAGGTTTTCATCCAAAATATCTTAAATTGTGTTCCAAAGACGAACAGAGCTTTTACGGGTTTGGAACAACATGTGGGTAAGTGATTAATGACAAAATTTTCATTTTGGGGTGGAGTATCCCTTTAGGGTAAAGATATAGATTTTGTTTGTTTGGAGATATAGGGGGGTGAGTGTTTATTCTGTTTGCTTTTATTATTTCACAAAAGCGCGATTCGCTTTTATTGTGAGCACACACACAAAAAAGTAGAGTCTTTACAGATTCGAAAGATGTATTTCTCTTATCTGTATGACCAAAAATGACCAGTATTTTAAGAGCAAATGACCGCACCGGCGCCTCCATCTATCCTGCAGTAATCTACTGTTCAGCTTCCACACTCAGCACAGACACTTGAATAGCACACATTTCAGTTAACATTACATTGAGTGGACATGTAAAGTTGCTAATACTTACATATTTCAGATGATAAGCCATGCTGCTGTTCTGTTGTAAGTAATCTTAAAGATTCCTAACTGCATCTACTTTCGGAAGGCCGAATAAAGTGATTTTGCTTTCGCCTAGAAACACACAGCATCTCCCTAAAATGGCAGCTTCAACACTAACTTTGTATGGCGGCTCGAACACTTCCGGTGGCTTCACCACCTGTCGGCAGTTTAGAACGCAATAAGCGATCCAGTCATTATATATAGATCAGTGGTGCAACCCCTATTTCTAAGCTGCCTGATTTCTTTATTCAGAGAGATCCTGCGTGCTGTATTAACTTTGAGAAGTTCTCAGGGCTCCTGAAGGTTTGTCAGCACCCAGATCTGAAGTCTAATGTGGCCTGTTTCTTACAGTCCCCAAAGGACCCATTCTACACACAGCTGTTCTAGAATCAGTGATTTACCTCGGTGTCCACGAGCGTTCTTCACCACCACAGGGTAACCCAGCGGCTCGGCTTCATCGATCATCTTGCGGAAGTTATCATGTCCTCCTGGAGACACACACACACACACACACAGATGTTGGTTAGTGAATACGTAATGAATGTAATTAAAAGTGAGATTTAATTTGAGTGAGAGATTCCTGAGCAAGATGCAAAACAGCTCTAATGAAACAAGCAACACTGAGACATTCAATATCCACATGAGAAGGACTGCAAGACTGACAGATTTTTTGCCACGCACAATGTTTCCTGGACAGCATTCTGTCCAACTACGTGGCCAGTTTTTCAAGGTTAATGTCCTGAAGATGTTTAAGGAGAAACATGACGGCCACATGTCTGTAACATTGTAACACTTTATAAAAACTTTATCTAGCTTTATACTTTAAAATTAATTTTAATTGCCCCTTTTAAGAATACAGCAAATTTGATATCTCTGTACAGTAAATAGTAACAATTTTCAATAATCGACAAATGACAGTTCATAGCTAGAGTTCAGTAGGTCTGTTATTTATGTTCAATGTTATTTAATTTTTCAAGTCTATGAAAGACTAAAGATGTTTAAAGGGGAAAAAATACATAGGTTTAATGGTTTTCTACCTTGTATTTATATTCAAAATGCTAGACAACATTAAATTAACTGGTTAGTATTTGGTAAATAACAAACTATTTTCATTTAACACAACAAGTCCAAGATTAAATAAACAGAAGCGTACGGAAAGAGTATAAGGAGAAAAGAGAGAGAATGTTAAGGAGTGGGTGGAAATATAATTTAAGCTCAAACCCAAACCGCATAAGTATAACTGCTGGATGTTTCTGTACCCTCTCTACATGCTGAAATATAAATATTCTTCATGCTTTTGAAGAGAAGATTCTATGGAATGCAGAATGTGTTTGGCCGGTTTGAGCTGAGCAGATGAACTAATGTTCAAAGGGAGGGGGCGAAAGAGAAAATGCAGGGTATGTCAGACCCGCTCTGCCAGGAACACGTCACTACAGCAGCTGTAACTGATGTTATACACCACCTCCCCTTTTTCATTTTGGTTTTCTTCAGCTAGTCATGAGGGCTTCCCCTTTCATTCTTTAAACAGGAGACTGTCACATAAACAGACGTTGTCTGTATGAATGAATGACAAATACAGGAGTTGTTTGGGGTTGGTATGATTTTTGAAAACATTTTGGAAAAGAAAAAAAAAAAAATCTCATGCTCACCATAGGCTGCATTTTTGATGAAAATACAAAAACATTGTGAAATATCACTACAATTTAAAACGGTTTTCCATTTTAAATAATAAAAATGCTATTCAAAAATAAATGCTAAATAATGCTATTTAATGTTTTTCCTGAGACATTTAATCAAATTAATGCATCCTTGAGGAATAAAAGTATAGGTTTCTTTTAAAAATAATTACTGCCCCTTACTTCTCAACAGTAGTGCATTTTAAAACAATGTTTTTTTTTTGTTTTGTCATCCATATTGGCAAGAATACCAGTGCATCTTTGTGTAAAACAAGAAAACCATTTCTATTTTTTCCTTTTTTTCCCCCCCCTTTTTTCTTTATTACAGATTGGGGATTGACGCGTTTCAGACATCAAGATGATCTCTCACCGTAGGAGTACGTGTCTGGCAAAGGTACTCCATGCCCAGCGAGCTCTTGGAAGGTCCAGAACTTGTTGACACAGTTGAGGATGGCCTGAGGCCGGTTGACCAGACGACAGCCCATCTTCTCCAGGTGACGCAGAACGGTGATGTCACTGTCCGACTGGACCCATGGGGTCGGTACACGCACCACGGCAACTTGCGGGTATGAGGTAACGATTTCCTGCCCAACCCGCAGACCTGAAAGAGAGGGAAAGAAAGGGAAGATAAATCACAATGCTGCAGTACAGTCAGTGCAGTCTGTGTTTTGGCTGGCACAGTATTGTGTGAAGGGATTAAACTCATGTATCTGGGCAACCAATGAGAGCCAGACTTTCATTTGGATGCGTTACTGTTGCCCCTCTCTCACACACACACACACACACACACACAAACACTCAGTATGACAGATGAGCTAGCCCTGCTTTACCAAACAAGACATAAGACAGCACCTCTGCAATACTAAATAGCTGATCTCCTTCTGAGAGCCGTTACACAACACTGCAGAAGGTCGCTTGCTTGCTTTGCCTCGCTACTGCAACGTTCATGCTGACCCACTAACCCAGTTTGTACTGCTTTCTGCTTTTAATTAAGATGCCAGTTAGGTTTTATGCTCACTTAACACCAGCCTTCACTTGGTAAAATCTAAAATCAGTTTTAAAACCAGCACTCATTGGATTTAACCCCACAAGAGCAATCAAACATTCATAAAAATGACAAAAGTTATTTTGTTGTTTGCACAGAACCCACTAAACAGCAGGTGACGACAAGAAAGGATTTCAGAGATTACATAAAGGCAAGCACTTGTTTGAGCATTTAGGAGATAACAGGATATGTAAAACAGAGGATATAAAAGGAGCCATGAGAGAACAAGGGAGACAAAACATGAATGAGTCACAGAATTTCTAATTTCTCCAGCTTCTCCGCCATTTTAGGATGGAGCAACACACACAAACCACAACTCCGCATCTTCACTAGCAACTGCTACATCAGCACTCCCTCTTCCTCTCATGGATCACAGCAGATGGGACTTGAGTGCATGCAGTTAAAGAGTAAGACGGGACTATACAGGCATAAAGAGACCGGATATTATTGATTCCCAAGAAGAAATTCAAGCATATAACATTATTTACTGTATACTGACTGAATAAACAGGCATCTGAATTTTCTATATCTTTTAGCTCTGCTCTAAAACCTAGAGTTCCCTACAAAGGCAGTATCCTAGACATCATAGAACCTTATTAGTTACTCTGCACGCTACAGAAATAGCACTCACATATTGGAAACTTGCAATGAATCATGATTGATTTTAATAGAATTTGACTTTAGCATACTGCTAACCTAGAAAGGTAATGCTGTAAAAAGAATAATACAAAGAACACACAAATATAGGGTGCACCAATTAATTTCTAATTAAATTATGAAATACAGAAATATTTACACAATTATTGAGTGAAATGTTTTACAATTTAAAATATTTACTTATTTTAATATATTATAAAATATTCTTGTGATGCAAAGCTGAATTTTCAGCAGGAGTTACTTCAGTGTCACATGATCTTTCAGAAATTATTCTAATAGGCTGATTCGGTGCTCAAGAAACATTTCTTACTAATGTTGAATACAGTTGTGTTGCTTTTTATAAACCATGGTATGTTTTTTCAGGGTTCTTTTATGAACAAAGTTAAAAACAACAGCATTTAAAAACAAAAAACCTTTGTAATGTAAAAGTTGCTTTAGATCAACTTGCACATCTTTAGTTAAAACTTATGAATGGTAGCGTATAATTGATATTTCTCTTAGCATGTCCAGATTGGATGGTGTCAGTGGCTCACTAGGTTTTAAACAGCATAAAATACATACACTGATTAACATGGCAGCACAATTATTTTTTAATTGGTTTCAGTCATGCTAATTTATTGACTCAACCTCAACTTTAAACAGCTGTATATTATATATATAGGCCAACTGTAACCAAAAAGGTACACAGATAAGGCGTTCATACCAGTCTGACTAATTTCCGGAGGAAATGACAATCATATGCTCACTGCAACAACAAGGAAATCAGCCCTCAAGCACTTGTAAGTGTACACATTTTTATTTGTTTATCTTACATGTATGTGTTAATACAAGAGAATCAATTTTTTTCCTGCCTGAGGCTCAATAGGTAACAAATCCACAGACTCAGAATTCATGGCACACATGCCCTCTACCTCCTTCACTTCCCCTTCTGTCAGTTCTGCAGCAGCTGTCTCACTGTTGGCTAAGAAACACGACTGACTCTCACACTCACACCAAATCCAGAGCAAGTGAGAATTTCAGGTAACCTACTGTGTTGAGCACAGTATAGACACAGGTTTAACCTACTTCAGAGGTGTGCTTTGAGGGTGAAGTGAGCTGGTATTAGATACAGGTAGATAAACAGACAAAACGAACACAAGACAAGTAACCCCATTTAACAGACACCACAGCTAAACACACAGGGTCTGGACAATACCGAACAATTACTCAATATAAACCTCTGTTTAGAAATGCAGAGTTGGTACAATTTAATGCTTTTGAACGACACCACATACTCACCAAGACTGCTTTTGTTTGCTAAAAATAGAGTACATCATTTGAAATAGTACAATTTTAAGGAACTGTTAGCTATTTAAATCTATTTTAAAATTCAATTTATTTCTGTGATGGCAAAGCTGAATTAAGTCTTCAGTGTCACATGATCCTTCAGAAATCATTCAAATATGCTTATTTGGTGCTCAAACATTTCTTATTATAATCAGTGTTAAAAATAGCTGTGCTGCTTAATATGTTATGGAAAGAGTGATACTTTTAAGATTCTAATGAATAGAAAGTTCAAAAGGTATGGCATTTTCTGAAAAAAAAATTACCGTATTTAAAGCCATCCTGCAGAATTACACATTTTCAACAACAATCATCACAAAAACAACAACAGATAAACAACAGATAAACTGCATGCTTGCTGTTTGTGCATGTGTGAAACTTTAAATTGGTGTTAGATTTTGCATCTCTTAGAGGAATGGACACTTGACATACAAAAAGTAACACGCATTCACTTCGCTCACACCACCAATGAAGTGAGAAAAAGAAAAAAAAAAACAATCACAGTCACAAGTCTTGAACCCCAATTACCCATTGATTGCCGCATGTGGTGCAACACACAGCAGGTGATAAGATAACCATACACACTCTTACAGCACCTGTCAACAGGTTCACTAATAGATCTGCACCATCTTTCAACTAAATGAGACATGTTCAGGAATTCTGATTTAAGACGCTGGTCTTTAACTGCGGTGTTTTTACTGACACAAGAGATCATGATCAAGTGTTGACCTACTCCACACCTTGTGTCTCACGTTGATGATGTAACTCAGCAGAATGTCTGGATCTTGGGGGGGGGTTAAATCCCAAAGCTGATCAACTGTCAACCACCTCTTAATCGGACCAAGACAGGATCCAAGCCAGCAGATTAAACAAACACACAGACACAGTTGTGCTGCTTTCATGCTCACCAGACAGCCATCTACCTTTGCATTAAAGTAGGTCAGTATGCTCTCAGTTCCTCTCTCCTTCAATTATCTTGTCTGTTCGGGTCTTCCTGTTAGACTGGCTGTCCTTCATGTTGTGAAGATAAACCACTACACTTAAAGTAGCTGATTAAAAGAATCGCTGCATTGGTGCATAGCCACTCCCTTTACCTCAGGTCCATGCAAAATGCACTGTCCCAGTCCCCATCTGCTGCCCCTAAAAGAAGCGCTGTCACCTCAAAGCAAAACAGCCCCACCCACAATGGCAACACTGGTTTCAATGACTCAGATCATTGTCTTATGAAACACTTTGCAGCTCACTGTTAGCTGGTTATTAAAGGGACAGCGGAGATGAAAATCAAAACATCACTGTCATTTACTCAACCCTCATATTGTTCCAAACTTCTATGTCTTGCTTCCAAGAAGACGTTAAACAGAATGACCGACTCGGTCACCATTCACTTGCTTTGCATGGAAAGAAAGATGCAATTAAAGTGAATGGTGACTCAGGCTGCCAGCCTCTAACATTCTGCCTAACAGCTCCTTTGGTAGGCCACTGAGGAAAATCAGCTTGGAACAACATGGGTGATTAAATGAAAAATGTTTTGTGAACTGTCCATTTAATTTAAACTGCATGACCACCACTTAGGTTGTATTCATATTCTAATGTTAGTGGGTTCTGCATGCTCCAAATTCACACACTTGGTGTTAAAGTGACCTGAAATCATCTTTGGTACAGAAACCATTGTTGTCTAAGATGTTCAAGTGGTTAAGTATATAAGTGGCTATAAAACTAGACTGGTAAAACAAGACAGATTAATCCATGATTAAGAGGATTCGATATAGGTGTGCATCATTAAGCATCCTGTATACCTCAAGTTCATTAGACAATATCTGTATCTTCAGTATGGCTACCAAACCGTGATGCTATTACATCAATTATCGTCTAAACGACGGTACACAAATCCTTCGATTGATTAAACGTTTTTAAAATCGTATTTCAACTATGATTTCAACCGAGGTTTGCACGTGACGAATCGATTATTTCGATTCAAGCCATTTGTAACGTTATGTGGAACCTCGAGCGAATGCGTCATAACATCTCAGTTTACTGGACCAAAGCTTGCGCATTTAATATAAACACCCCAAAAAGATCAAAGAAAAAATATTAAATGATCAATCAAGGGTGTAGCACCTTAATATAACGGGTCTTTGTGAATGTCGCGCCATCTGCGCTCAAGGCTTTATGTGTTGATAATGAACGCGATCGCGCCGCACACTCGCGCACATATGGTGCAAGAATAAAGGCTGATACGAACACATTCACGTCAGTATTTAAATACAAAATATTCCATATAAGATTACAACAATTTCTCAACGATTTTAAACGTCCTCGACATCCATCGACTAGGCTGTGGTGGCTGATTGGTTAAAAGTGGGTTAGGCGGTCACACACACGCACATCTAACGTAACGTTACACAAAACACACTCACACGGTGAGGTACGTTAACGTTACATCCACTCAACGCGAGCGCGCTAACCATCCACAGTGACCAGTTATTTAGCCAACTCAACAGTTTAAACACAAAAACAATTTCCGTGCTCGTACAGAAGGATTGTGTATGTACGTTACATGTGTGTGTGCGGTTTTTACCGAGCTGTCCATCCGTGATGGTCAGGACGATCTCATCCATGAGAAGATAGCGGAACTCAACATCTTCCTCGGCGCAGCGCTCCTTCAGAGCTCGCAGGATCTGGACCTGCGGGTACTCCTGGCTGATCCGCCGGTCTGTGATAAACCACACCCGGGAGCACATGTTTTGGAGCTCGGAGTGCGGAACTTCGTTAGCTTGCAAAAGGTACACGAAGCTGAAGCCACACAAAGAGCCGCTGCACGGTTTTTTTTTATCCCAGGTAATCCAGTCTAACCAGGTCGGAAATCACGCAGCAACAGACCTAAAATCGATTTTTAACGAACACGCGGTGAGAAGCTGCGGGTTTGCCTCCCAAATAACTGAAATATGATAACGCGCTCCCCCACTGAGGGGCAACAGTAACTGCTCCCCCCCCAACACGGTCTAACAAAAGCCTCGCTGCGGAACTCGGGTCCTATCACTCCCTACGATTCAGACTTCAACTATAAAAGCGAAAAAATCGCGACAAAATGGAGAGAGGGCGGATGAGAGGCTAGATGTTGTGACAAGTGATGCCCTGCTGATCTCCGGCGATCACGCTGCTCTCAGCCCTACGCCTCGGCTTTTCCAGCACGCGCTTTGCGTTTACATCTCTTTCCCTCGCGCTCATGCACAGCCCGCACCAGCCAATGAGCAAGAAGGGCTCGCACTCAGCTTGACCAATCGCAGGACAGAGTCCTCACCGCCAACCAATAAGAAGCGATTACAAGAGGAGGCTCGAGATGGCCGCAGGAGCCAATGAGATGTTAGGTGAGCGAGGCAGAGGGGAGGGGCGACGTGTGCGCGGGTACGCGCGCGCTCGATCGCTGCTAAGGTTTTTTGTGTTAGTGTGAGCGCGTGGCAGGGGAAGGGAGGGAGTCTCCAAGAGCGCGCGCTGCACCCGAACCGGTTCAGACCGGGTGCGGGGAGGTTTGGTTTGGTTTAGTTTGGATACCAACGCCTCTCGCTCATGCTACGTGTTGAAACGGTCAAAAAAAAGAAAAAAAGAAGTACGGTTGAGAGAAGAATCCCCCATCCGGAGGAGGTGGGGAGCGAGCGCGTCTGCAAGCGCATCCTCTTTTGTGTAACTAGCCCAACCAGCGCTTTCTTTCTGTCGTGGCAACCACATAACAACAAAACACTGAAGATTCTTTTTTTGGAAAGGCAGATGTCGGATATGGATAGCTTGTCAGTCGTCAGTCTGGAAATTTGAGTCAATATACCACTATACCCAAGAGCAATGTTCATTGCTTTGTTTAGTTTCTTTTGTGGTTTTAATGCCAAATACATCGGCTCTTTAAATGATGCGTCAGGGATGCGGAACCTTCACTTTCCTCACGCGAAATCATACCACGACAAATGACCCACTTCGGCTTTGTTTACACCCAGAGAGGGAGGAGCGAGCGGAGGCTGAAAGAACAGGCTTTATTGATGCAGACATTACTGAACCTGCGAGTAGATAAAGGGTTTTCAAAAACAGCCCTCTCAAATGAGTCTGTGCTCAATTCGTTGTGAAATATGTTCTGTAACGTCCACAGAAATAACACGATGCAGTAAATCCTCATTTCGGCCTAAAGGACTGTTGGTCCCGCCCTCATCTCGACCTAACACGTCCATCAACCCCCAGCGCCAAATTTCTTAACCAATCAGCTTTCAATAAATGTCTTCAGGGAGGAACATTTATGGGGTGATACTCGTTATTTATTTATTTTATGTCGAAACTGACAACATACTGTGCGCAGCCTGAATAATGTTTATAAAACTACGACCCTTTCATTTCCCCAAAGTGCTTTAATATGAGGGACGAATTAAACCTTTCCTTCAGCAAATGCATCGCAAATGCATTACTTCTACACAATGAAAACACCAGTGATGTGGGCGACAGAGATGTAAATTTCGTTGTGATGCGATCGTGAAGCGAGTCGATGCTGCCACCCAGTGGTTGTTATTAGTATAACATCAACACATGCTTTACACAACTGACATTGAAGAAGCTTTGCATAATAACATAACAACATTCTTACCTAAAATAAATATATAGCATAAAAAATATAAATGTTGGATTTTTTCTTCATTCTTCCAAGTAAACAATAAACACTCCCATTTACAAAATACATTTAAATAAAAACTCTACCCCTCCTTTGTTATCTCACATCTGTGGAAGTTCATGACTTTCAGTTCCAGATATTTTGAGTAATGGTGGACTGAACTAGTTACTGAGAAGATACTTAAGTCACATTTCTGGTTTTGCATATCAGTCTTCACATATAAGTAAAAAAGACAAAATAGTTTTTAGTTATATTTAGAAATATAACATATTGTCCTCACATTCAATTTGTGTTTATGAGGCTTGTGAGAGCAATGACATCCTTTACTTTCATGATGCATAATTGTTTGGGTAGGATAAAAAAACTGATGTGTTTTATATGCTTATCATATAGTGTCTGTTGTTCAGGTTGTTTGGCTTGCTGTCATTTCTTCTTTTTTTGTGACATCATGCAATTAGGCAATAAAAAGGAAACATATTCATCAAATGAACTTTAAAACAGCAATTTATTCAATCATTCAAGAACAAGGTTTCTAAAGTATACATATTCAACTCAACCCTTGAGATGCAGAACATTATTTTACCATTTCCCAGACTGCACAGACATTTCACATTAAAGAAACTTCTGAAACCCTTCAAGCCTGCAAACCTATTTTGGGTCAAGAATATGAATGCCACAAAGCAATGGAGATGTGATTTGGGTAATGACTAAATAGAGTCCAGATTTCTCTCCAGAGGACAAGTTCTGATATTAGTACTGTAAACGTCTCAAATGGGCATGCTTTGGTAACATTTTCAGTCACAACAATCAATCACTGTGTAAACAAGTCATTGTTCATATTAGCTTTATTGAACCTTTGACCCTTGTTCTAAAACTTAACAATTTACCTAATTAAAGTCTTCTAATTAAAATAAATATTATTCTGTAACATTGCATCTATTCTTCATAATGAGTTATAAATCATTGACCCTTCCAGGCCTTTTGTTTAGTATAATACCATGTATACCATCAGAATGTTCACTCAGCAGGACACAAATTTGTGCAAATTTAACAATCGTCTTTTGGGCTACATTTCAAAACCTGATGGCAAATGTTTTTTTGTCTTTTTTTTTTTTTTTTACTTTATTAGTATAGGATAGAGTAGAAGTGACAGGAAGCAAAGTGAAGGATGGGGGGTATCAGGAAAGGTCCTCAAGCCGGGATTCAAAGTCGGGACGCCCGTAGTACAACAGCTATATGTCTGCATGCTGCCCTCAAGGCTATCGGTGCCAACGGCAAATGCTCTCTTATTTCGCAATTAAATGTCTTCACCAATGCTTCCCCAACATGTACATCAAAAAAATGAGACCTATTAAATATGATGACTCAACTGACCACTTACCAAATATTTGCAGAAGGAGGATACCACAAAAAAGTAAAGGTGAAAGAAATACAGAGACATTTGACATACAGTATATTCATAAATATTATTTGTGAGCAGATTATAATTTTCTTCTGCTCCTTGAGGTGCATATGTTGTCAAGTATGCAGTATGATCTGACCCTTCTTTTTCCTCTCCTGCTGCATTTGTTACAATACAGAGTCTGATATATAAACACACACACTATCACTCAAACATGAAATCTCTGGCATGCATGAAGACTCCAGACTGCATCTATTCAATAAATCACAACTAACACAGTCTACAAAAATAGAAGTAAGTAGCCATTACGATAATAACGGTGCTCCAGTGAAGCCCACTGAACACACCTTCTTTTAAACATAGAATACTTAGATTAATAAATAATTAGTAGTAATGGATTCATTGTATTGCAATGCATTTAAAACCAGGTAAATACGAACTACAGCATAAAGTGCATGAGTTCAGGGATTAATTTAACACAACTAAATCAGCTCATCAAGGTCATTTGAAAACCACACACAGGTGTGTTAGAGCAGAGTATAGGAGCTAAATACAGATATCCAGGAATATGTCCACCTGTATTAGCCCATTACAATTTTTCCAGACAGCAAATGTATTTACAAATGAGAAGTTGATAGGTTGATGTGTTATTATGTGAACAGACAGTAATGGGATTTCATAATGCTTAGAATGTATAAATTATAGCCTGCCTTGTTTTGAGACAGTAAATTAAAAAGCCATCATTTTAAGTTTAAATAGTGTCCAATATTTAGATAAATAAATATTTAGATAAATGTTGCATTAAGGAGGCATTTTAAAAAAACAGATAATTGACATTGATAATTTTTTAGAATTATTATTATTAATTCTCATTTCTTGACTTGGAGAACAACAGGGTGCATGATGATGTTGTGGCTGTCTGGCTGTTTAAGGACTGTTGTTGTGGTGCTGGCCTGCTGCACACTGCGAGTAATAGGTCCTACTCTCTCTCTCAACCTCAGAGACAAACGGTCTTCTCTTCTGGGCTGTATCTTTGTGTCACCCACTCTCTGCTCAATTTTTCTACTTAAAACATGAACCCGAACACCTGGCTCCTGAGAGTTAACCTGAGCAACAGATGAGAGGACTATCTGCTTTGAAGCCAGCTGTGGCATAAAGCAGCTCTTTAGCTCCATAGGCTTGCCTTTTTTATTAGACTGAACCACAGATGTTGACAGAATGGTAGATCTTTTAAGCCTAAAATCCTGAGTGGTATCAACTGCTGCATTTTGCTTAATGATCTGATTCTTTGTTATTGTTTTTGGCCCGTGCTCTGAGCCTTGTGGCTTTGCACTCATATTTGCAATTTGTCTGCGAAGGCTCCCGTTGTTCTCCTGGGCTGAAACAATGCTGAGTGTTCTTTTTTTGGAGTTTCTACTGGCCGGTCTCATGGGACAGCTAAAAGCTACGTGTTTCTTTAAACTAGCATTGTATGTAAACTCTCTCCTACAGTGAGGACATGCAAAAACGCCCAGGTCATCCTGAGCAAAGGCCTTTCTTCCCCCAGCAGTTCTCCCCCTTTGCACCAGCTGAGATTTCTTCTTATTCAGGATACTCATTTTTATCCTAACTGGCGATTCGTGAAAGTTCTGTTTTTTTTGTTGGCCGACCTTTTGCGAGAAATTCTGCTTACTATTAACAATCCTTGCAGGAGATAACACCCCATTTTGTGCTTTTGCGAACCGCTTAAGTGGTATAGGGTTCTTTTTAGGAGTGTATCGCTTCTTGTCGCTAGCATTAGCACAAGCTAAGATGTGCTTGTGCAGTTCTGGCATGTTGTCAAAGCTCTTACCACATTTGGTGCAACGAATGGCTGTGCTGAAGGTCTGTGGGATGTTGTGGGTGGTGAAGTTGGTGGCTGATGTTGCCGTCGTTCCAGTTGGTGTCCGATTGTGGTATGGAAAAGGAGGCGGTTTGAAACTTGGGTAATGTTGGTTAATGCCTAATCGTACATCTGGGCCTTTTGATTTGACCCCTCCAGATGCCATGATTTTAATTGTTGTGAACAGTTCCTCAGAAGTGTTGTCCAAGGAATCCTTGTCTGCTTTTGAGGTTGTGTTGTCAGGTTCTTGCTTAATTTCTGTGACTGGAAAGCCTGGGTCAGCCATGTTGGTTTTGGGATTGTTATGGTTTTCAGGCCTTAACTTGCCATGTACTGCTTCAGTGTGCGAGCACTCTTGACCAGGATGGAGATCTCGCTGATGCTGTTCCAAGTTGCAGAGAAAAGCAAATTCCTTAGAACATGTTTTACAAACATAAATTTTACCAATGCCATGATAACTGGAACGGTGCTCCAGCAAACCTGTGTCACTCTCGAACAACTGCACACAAAATTCACACTTATAGGGCCACTCTTTTGAGTGCTCACCAACATGTTGACTAAGAATCTTCATGGACTGGAAGGGCTGTTCACAAACATTGCACATAAAGTTCTTGCAAAAAGGATGCAAGGGAGGTAACTCTTCTTCAACTTTGTTTTCCTGCTTAGAACAATCAGAGAACTGGACGATTTCCTGTCCATTCTCATTGCGCTCTGCTTCAACAGCACTGGTGGAAGCAGTGAGGGTCAGTTTACCATCGGTAGAGCTTGTTGACTGCTCTGTTGGTGCAGACTGTGTGGAGGTTTCAGGCAAAAGGTTGGTGTCAGGACTGAGAGGTTGTGGCTCAGGTGAGACGTGAGGTTCTTGCTGTAATGCATTGACAGGAACTTTATTTAAGAGACATGCAGAATTATGTTGGAGAGCTGGAAGAATATTTTCTGTAGATTGCACTGCAACTGTATACTCAATAACAACAGTGTTTGTAGGAAAAGCCAAGGATGTGATGTTGGACTGGTTAACAGGCAGAGATGGAGAAAATATCTGTGCATCAGAAGCTAATACAGAATCTACAACCAGTGTTCTTTGAGCTAGTTCACATACAACAGGATCAGCAACCCAGTGAGGGCTTTGTAAACTCAGTGAAGGGACTGCAGGTATAAGGGTTTCCAGACCTCCAAGAGCAGAGGACCCCCAGTCAGGGATTGTCACTTTCATATCACCCTGTGAAAGCTGTACAGGATTATCAGCGCAGTCTTCTACAGACCCTGTGGGTGCTACATTTTCAGATACCACAAAGGCTGAATGAAGAGTTTGAATGTCCTGACTGGGTTCCACTGTAGGAGTCGATAGAAAGGATACAAAAGTTGGAGATGAAGAAGGTGAACACTGAGGTGGAGGGCCTGGGGTAGTTGGATGGATACTGACTGGGGTGAGCTGCGAAGGGGCTGGATTGATTGAAGCAGGAGGAAGAGCCAACTCAAACAAAAACTTTTCAGGTTTTGGTGGACCTGCATCAGACACTGCCACAACTGCAAGGTTTGTTATGTCAGGGACACTGAGAACACCTGCAGGAGCTGGAGCTTCAACAGAAGGAATATCTACCCCACCATACTCATTCATTAGCACCTTCTGAAGCATACTAGAGTTAGGTTTACTCTTCCTTGAAGCAGGCTGAGTTAGATAGACTCCAGCTGAATCACAGTCTAAACTCTTTCCACTAATACTTAAGTCCAGAATGGACTCTGCTAAGGCATCGTTGCTCTCTCGGTTAACCACAGAATTTGAGAGGTCCAGTGGCTGTTGATTGCAGGAGTTTCCACCTGTTCTTGATACAGAGCAGTCCAATGGCAAGACCTGTTGCTGCATTGGAGCGCCATCAGAGCTGTTTATGGGTGAATTCAAAGGCTCAGGTTCTTCATTGCCCAACCCATGGCTTTCAAACTTTGACTTCTTTGCTTTTGTAGAATCCTGATCTTGCTTTTCTATATTCACATCAGGGGGTTGCTGTGGTGAGCTGGGAGGGGAGGTTGTCCTTCTCTTAAATCTAGTTGTTGTTGCAGGTAAAACAGTTTGGCCATCAGCAATCAGTGCAAATGTCGGTTTACTGCCATCCTGATTCTGAAGGATCTGCATGAGTTTGGGAGACAGATGGACAGTTTTTTCCTCATTAAAGGCAACTGTCTCAATGCACTGAGGTAAATGAGCAGTGACTAGCGGAGCTCCAGACATAGAGGACAGTGTCAAGGATAACAAGGAAGATGAGGAGGTGCTCAAGATGGATTCAGACTCTAATTCTGTTTTTATTTGTGGGAGTAAAGGTGGTGTAGATGTCCTACGTCTGGTTGAGGACTGCCCAGACAAGTCAGAGGTAAAACTACTGGTATTGTTTTCTAATTTAAGAGCTTGTGAAATTTGAGCTGGACTGATTATAACAGCATTTAATCCAATCACAGCAGAGCCACCAGAGTTCATCTCAATCACCTCACAGTTACTTACAGCACTTGTCGAGACAATTTTCCCATCTATGTAAAAGCTGAGATTCTCTGAAATGTTACTGGAGATGTCAACCATGTACTCCCTTTCCTGATCAATGTCCTCTACACACTGTGAGTTAGCAATATGGTTGTCCTGTGCTGTCTCAACAAGCTGCTGTCCTTCAGGTTCTTGAATGATATTGACCTTCTTATAAACTGCTCTAGGAAGAAGATGGCGCTCATGGATCCTGCGCTGATGTCTCCTTAAACTAGTATGAGTCCTAAAGGCTTTTTTGCAGTACTTGCAGACATGTGAGGCTTTGACATCACTGTTTTTATCATCCTTTTGTTCACCATCAGCTGCATTAATGCACTTGTTTGACTCCGGATTCTGGGATGCCG
The DNA here is from genome assembly GCF_018340385.1 of Cyprinus carpio. Classification (NCBI taxonomy): domain Eukaryota; kingdom Metazoa; phylum Chordata; class Actinopteri; order Cypriniformes; family Cyprinidae; genus Cyprinus; species Cyprinus carpio. Next base: position 13,265,838 of record NC_056604.1, on the reverse strand, counting down.
TATTTAGAGATTCAGCACTGCCATGCACATTCTGACTGGCAGTGCAAGGGGCATCTGTGAGATCATCCGTCTTCCTGTTTCTATTTTCATGTCTTTTCTCATGCCTACGACGACTAAACAATGTACTGAAACTCCTTCTGCAGCGACTGCATTTAAAACGCTGTGTGTGACAAGTTGAAAGGGCATGTGTTTGTATGTGACGCTGCAGGCCTTGACTACTCGCAAACCTTCTCTCACAGCGAGGACAGGGTAATTTACGCTGGGGTTTACTACCAGGGTCAAGGTCACCCTTAGTACCCTTTAAAGGCAAGTCAGTTTGACAGGTTTGATTTTGATTAACTAGATTTTGGGACACATGCTGGCTTGCATTCTGTTTGTCTTTGCAGTCCATCTTCACATCTGTTCCTCCTTCTATCCCCTTTTCTATCTCTTCCCCTTCTGGCTCTGAGATGCTGTGAAGTGCAGTTTCATCAGAGTGGGCATCTTGAAACTCAGGGTGCTGAAGAACAACCTCTGATGGCAAATTAGGCCTCTCCTCTTCCACAACTGAAACATATGAACATGCCTGTGACACAATGAAGAATTTTTATCTGCTGAAATAATGAATAAGTGTAGTAATATATCTACTATGTGTGCAATATAGTCCAACATATGTGAAATACATTTCTAAATGTAAAAAATACTTAAAAAATATTTACTTACTGTCATTTGATCTCCACATCTCTTAACTGCTCTCTTTAATGTTTCTTCTGGGGTATGTATAAGAGGCCCCCTGTTTGCTGAGGGGAAATAAATACAGTAATATTTCTTGACAATTTCTATGAAGTAATAAATCACTCAACGACAATAACGTAAAAATAGCAAATCATAAAAATAGGAAAGCATAAATGATATCTCTATTAAAATTACACAGTTTATTTATCAGAAGTTATGTTTGTGTACAAGATAATTAACCAGTTGGGTGACAGAGTGCAGTTGCTGATTCATGGCATGCTGCAATGTCACCCTCATCTCACATTTTAACTAACCCAGGACAAACTCATACACATAAATGTAATCAAATGACCTATTTTCTTGTCTGAAAATGAGTAAACAAAGGTTAATTAATTAATAAAAGGTTACATTAATAAGGTTAAATTATATTATATAATCTAATATAAATTATATATATATATATATATATATATATATATATATATATATACATTAGTGCTGTCAAACGATTCATCGCTTCCAAAATAGTTTTTGTTTACATAATATGTGTGTGTACTGTGTATATTTATTATGTATATATAAATGCACACACATGCACGTACATATTTCAGAAAAATATGTTATTTTTATATATCAAATATATTTATTTATAATATAAATTATATTAATATAAATACAGACATGTAAATTCATGTAAAGATTTAAAAAATATATACTGTATGTGTGTGTGTTTATTGTTGATGTGATTAATCATGATTAATCATTTATTATTATGTGTGTATATGTGTATATACACATAATAATAATAATAATAATAATAATAATAATAATAAAACATATAGATCTCCCAAGAACACTTACTCTGCCCTTCAACATAACCTTTCACATAAAATTATCAAAAATGCAAACATATTCATACAAAGGAAATGCATTTAAATTTGTATACATTTGGTACATTTACATTTGGAAAACTGATGATTGTTGTAAAATGGTTGAGTTTAACACTATCAGTTAAACCAAATTAAAATTAGCTAGGGTGAAATTACTAAATGTCCACTTTCATCATGAGGTTCTTGATTTATGATTTGATTTGTGATCATGTTAATGGATCTAAAACGATAGGTAAAACATTAATATTTTCAATGGGGGTTACAATCACACTGGAATAAACATTTGAAGATTAAGCACAAAAGAAAGTTAGCCCCTGGGGTTAATTTGTAGTCCACCTGTAACACTGTGGAGGTGTGGGTGGGGTCAGATAAACTTACCTAAGATAATAATAATAAATAATCTCATTTTACAGACGCCTCTTAGGGTCACAGGGCGTCCTAATGCTGTAAACTGACAACTTATCAACAAAATAGCAACAGAACCAGGCAGAGTCATTGTCTGCGATGCTCAAGAAATAACGTAATGCACCCATAACTGCCGCATTCCCGCTGTACATATGCGGGGAATCGATTTACCATGCAGCGGCTGTTCATAATGTCAGGCCTTTTCAGATTTATGCATGTGCGCAAATAATTACGCACTTACACAACATAAGTACATGCTATCATCGAATAGATTAAACAGTTTAAAGCGGGTATAATCGCGCAAACATGTCTATTGTACAGTCAGGGCGCACATGTTGCGGGTGTCTGACAGCCCTTTAAATAAGACAAACCCTGTTTGGCACTGTCGCTAAGCGCAGTCGAGAAGGTCACAGGCAGAGACACACGCTTCACGCTAAAGCGCTTCGACATACATTTAGTTATTGCGCCTGTATATCGCTGGGTTCTTTACTGAGTAATAACATGCAAAAATAATAAAAAATGCACACACGGTTAGTGTCAGTGCTAACTCTCAGACAACATAAACAAGACTGACATCGCGAAGCTTCGGCGATCCATTTTACGCCACATGATTTTGATTAGGTATGCCCTTTGGTCTCTGCATTAAATTGGCTATACCTGTGTATTGCTTACCAGCTTTGTTGTGACGCCTCGCTGCTCGAGTCTGGTGGGCACGCGCAAGACGCTCGCGACTGCAGACTGCACTGATGACAAGGCGCATGTGCGAGATATCATGCACCTGTACAGTTACATGAACTATTACACGTGAAGCACATGGAAACAGATTACCGTTTTGCATGCACTCAAATATTTTCAGGGATAATGTTTTATTGACTAGAGATCAAGAAATAATGTTTTATTTGGAATACTGTTGTGATAAGGTAGGCTAACCTATTATGTTAACATTTTCGTTTGTAAATGTCAATGCATGAAAATGAAACTTTTACAAAATAGTGTTTATATTAGTCATATTTCATCAAAGAGAAACAACAAACTCATCAATATTATCCAGGTATTGAATAGATTGTCATTAATAAATATTTTTTATGTTTTAATGTTGACTGGTAGATCTTTGTGACTGTCCAAGTAGATACCAAAAAAACAGTAAAATAAAGTACACAAATGCATTACATTTCTCCATTCGTTTATTCTATTTTTTTTTTTTTTTTTTTGTACTTTTTTATGTTATTTTCAGGAGCTACTGAGACAGTGATAAAGAAAACATCGCACAGGACGTTAACAGAGCGCAAAGAGGATAAAATACTGTAGCAGGCAGAGAACAAGCGCACTGTTCACATGCTCGGAAGAAAATGTGGGGTTATGTTAATGTATCACCGAAAGGGACTATCTTGCGAAAAGTTTTGATGGCAATAGCCTAAATTAGGTTAATGTTAAATGGCATTTTTTTTCTCTTATCTCAGTATAAAGCGCAGCTCTGCTTTGTTTACAGTGGTAACCAAGGAAACACATTATCGCGGCTGGTTCATAAGCGCCACCTGCTGTCAGAGAGTGAATTTGCGTCCCATTCAGACCTGCTGTTTTTGTTTCAATCAAGTTTTATGTAGCGCCACCCCCCCCCCCCCCCACCCCCAAAAAACAGGAAAAAGAAAAAAGTCAGACCATTCTGATTTTGCTTTAAATCCCAAGAGTATAGGCTACAGTCTAATTCAAATCAAAAACAACTGTTCGTGAAATGTGAGTAGCATCTTTGTTTAGATCATTATTAAAGGGATACTCCACCCCAAAATGAAAATTTTGCCATTAATCACTTACCCTTATGTCTTTCCAAACCCGTAAAAGCTCAGTTTGTCTTCGGAACACAATTTAAGATATTTTGGATGAAAACCTGGAGGCTTGAGACTGTCCCATAGACTGCCAAGTAAATAACAGTGTCAAGGTCCATAAAAGGTATGAAAGTCATCATCAGAATAATCCATCTGCCATCAGACGTGCAATCTGGCTTAAACGACGGGAACACTTTTTGTAAACGAAGAAAAAAATAAACAACTTTATTCAATAATTCCTTTGTCAACGGGCCTCCTCTGTGTCTCTCCTTATCACCGTATGCTGTGTAGGCTATGCTATATTTTAATTTTGGGGTGGAGTATCCCTTTAAGATGCAGTGGTTGCCTCTAATTTCAAATGCCTACAGATATTTTTGTTAAAGACCAGTTTGTTTGTTATAAAGCAAACAGCCAATAAATAAATTTGCTCAAAAAAAAAAAAAAAAAAAAAAATATAATTAATAGGCTATAATTGCACATTTTGTATAGCCAGTTTGCTTGTTTTTATGTAAATTTATATTGTTTCACTATTCTTTTATATAAACAATAAAAATGACTTCTACACAATAGGAAATATTTTATGCAAATTGTGCAAATGCATTCCAAATTATACAACACCCACGATTTGCTGGTGTGTTTTCATCATCCACAAATGTTAGCCGCACTGTAGAGAGTAGACAATAGATCACTGCAGAAATTTTTACCATTTTGCAAACATTGTGGGAGTGTTTCTCTTGAATGTTCTCTGAAACAAGAACAAAAATGTTTCAGAAAAAAATCGTGCCATGAACGATCTATAAATTTATACATAATAAGGCATATAATTAATAATAATATAATATAAATCATGTTTTTGTACTAGCCTACTGGTTTGAGAACATTATTAAAGACCAGATAACTTTGAACGAACATTCTATCAACCAACCCAGGACGTTAGTCAAAGTTCTGAGAATGTTTCCTGCTAGTTGGACTCATACGTCTGCAATCTCGGTCCCTAATTTAAATGTAAAGTTTTTTATAAAGATTTTACTCAGAGAGGAGCAAAGGAAAGGGGCATGGCGTTTTATTGCTATTATATGTGTTCATGTTAATGTATAGACATTCTGAGGAAAAAAAAAAAAAAAAATTTTAATTCAATGGCTTAATGTTAAATATCAGCGATGCAGTCTATCCAGTTCCAAAACCCACTTTCTTGTAGTTAATACGAGTGACCACGAGAGGCCGCTGTGTCCCAATTTGTACTGATGTGAGATTCTGTGCTGAAAAAGTGATGCATTAATCGAGAGCTCGCATTATTGTCGCCGTAACTTGGGATATGCTCACTACAATATGTTTGGGAGGCTATTAGGAAACATATAAGAGAAGCCAATGGATTATTCCTCAAACTGACATCTGATGTGTGTGTTGGTGTACGTTTATGCATGTGATTGTTTCTGTCAACAAGTAGGACCCTGGGTCACATTTTTGTTTAAAGAGGAGTGGGAAACATCAGTGTGCAGTGTGTATTGTGAAATCACAGGTCTTATACGAGCAAATGGGCCATCTGTGGAATGTATAGTCCTGCTTTTGGTATCTGTGGTCAGCAAGCTTCTGTTCTATTCAACAATCACCCATTATAGAACCGTCATATTACTCTGCATCAATCTTCACCTACTCATCCTTCATCTGCGGGTTGTCCCACCCTTATTCCATCATCTGCCTTCCGCCCTCACACTCTCACCATCGTACTGTACATTATTTTACGTTAGAATGTGTTTGTGTGTTAGAACAGCATGTGCCCTGCATATTCTCTCGTATGTTAATGAGTGAGATCATGTGTGACCTCAACACCCCGGATCAGTAGATTTTATGGCTGTGAGTTAAAATTCTTCCCCGATCACTCTCATTTTATTTCATTGCTCTTGAGATAATGGCATTTCCTTAGGAAAGTGCAGAAGATTTTAGTTTTTCATATAGAGTTTCTTTATGCAGAAGCTTGAGTTATGAAGAGTTCAAAGTCTCTCTCTGTGTGTCTCTCACACACATGCAACCCAATGAAAGTACATTTCTTAAACATCAATCAAATAAAAGGTAAATGCTCAAAACTATATCATAAGAGTGAGAATCTGAGAACTGAGTGTTTACCATTTTCTCACTATTACATGAGCACTACACTCTCAGAAAAAAGGTACAAAAGTGGTCACTAGGGTGGTACCTTTTCACTAGGGTGGTACCTTTTTCCACAATTTTCTCATGAAACCTCATATTTACCCATCAATCCTTATAAATAATCTGTTTATTCACTTTTGAGGTTACTTCATTACTCACCATATTCATTTCTTTATTTGATACTCAAAAACGTGTGGAATAAAGTGAGATAATTCTTGAATCTGTGAAAAGGTATTTCAGCCAGACTCCATCTGCATGTCCATTGATTTCCAGCATAGAAGTGAAGCTGTGAGAAATCTTGTGTGCGGAAATACACAGCGCTGATTAATTTACAAGATAATGACTGCATCCTAGATCTGAACAGAGATTGTGAGATCATTGTGGCACCAGAGGGAATTCCAAAAATAACTGCTTCCAACTGTTGTTATTTTTTTTTTTCTTTACAAAACTAGTTATCCTGGATTTTTTGTAAATTATCTCCAGAAAAGGATGGCTTGCCATGACTTATATCATGGTATACAGTGTATATATAAATACAGTTTACATAAATGAAGTGTTCTCCATTAGATGAATTAACTTTTTATTTATTTATTTTTTGCAAAGACTCACAGGATACACATTTTGGTGTGATACATGGGGGTTTGTGCATATATAGATGGCTAAAGTGTCTCAAACAAGAGAAAAAATGTAATTGCCCAATATTTCTTTTATCCATTTCATTCATGTGCTGAAAATACAAACATGAACAATTTACAGGACACTTATCTATGCAGTAGATAGCATGTTTGTGCCAACTACTGACCACTGCCACACACACATACACAGACGCACTAAACAATAAGCACTTCTGAGCTGGCATTAGTGTCACACACACACAATGCAGGTTCCGTCCACATGGCACAAAGAACTGCTTAACAAAAGAGAGGGAGAGAGACTTACATATCACAGAACACCAGATGTGAGCTAAACAGCCACCATCCTGACACCCACCCAACACACACACAAACATGCTTACACATCCACACACACCCAGCATTCAGCTGTCCAGTAAATTCAAATGTCAGTCTGGTTCCTGACATCAGCTTCTCATGTAATGTACTTTTAGATGGCATTTAACACACACACACATGAATGTAGAACCCTTTATTAAATGATTACATTTACACACATATATGTTCAATTTACACATATGGTCATTCATTCCATGTCAAATCAACCAAATTTCGGAAACTTTGCTGGCTCAAATTTTTGATTTTGTTCATATATATATATATATATATATATATATATATATATATATATATATATATATATATATATATATATATATATATATATATATATATATATTTTGTTCGTAGAAAGACAAACATAATTAACCATGAAGGCAAAATATTAAATGTCACAGGTTTATGGTTTATATTTACTGGGTAAAACACTAATCTTGTGTGTCTTTTGCTTGTTCAGAGTGCAGTGGCTCTTGCACATACTGTACATGCATATGCACATTTACACTGTATATACAGTAACTGATGACTTTTACAGTTAAAATACTTAACCGACTTGAACTGTAGAATGACACTATTGACTTGTTAGAGCTGCTTTACAGCAGAATGTGAATTTGTGAAGCTATAGAGATGAGTCGAGTTTCTCACTGCTACTGTACTCCCTACAAATAAACCAAAGTGAGTGGATGGCACTGAGAGTGAGTGTTTCTCAAGACCTGGGGAGTGACCTGAAGCTGCATATATGTGTGTATCCAGGCCCTGAAGTAAACATGAGGTTGCTGTATTAGCTGTCCTCCCTTAAACACTCACATTCTTCTCTGATGCACATATGATATGGTTCACTTTAGGTCATTTTTAAGTTTAGCATACATGTTTATGTGTGTGTTTGTGTTAGCAAGACTAGGATTTCCAGACGGTCTGTTTTCATTATTTTCTGCAGGCATTTATTTTACCTAAGCTGCTTACAGTCCTGTTATGTCATTGAGATTTTATTTTTACATTTTGCAAAATTGTGTGTATATTTGAATTTCATTGTGTGTGTGTGTATATATGCAAACATTGTTTTGTGTGTTTTGGCGCTTCTAGGTCTTTCCTATATGTTCATGTTAGTGTACATGAAGGCTTTTACTTGTCAGGAAGTGCCCTTCTCATTAGGAATGTAGAAATCATTGGATCACAAACAAACGGTTATAGAGATCAGACTGTGAGCAGGACGTCAGAGTGAGTCTCCCACTAAAAGAGTCCATTGTTCATAGCTAAAGAGAGAGAGTAGCTGGGCTACTGCCTAAAACCACATTCAGCCTCATACATTTATGCTCACCCACTTAAACACACACGCAGAAGTTACTGTCATAATTTGGTTAGAGGGCTTTCTGATTAATAAGGAGAGAATGAGATATTTGTTAAAAATTATATAATTTAGATTTATAAATGATCAGTAATGAAGGACTATCTCAAGACCAAAATAAGCAAACTACAATTTACTACAACATATTAAATATCAACATGTTCCAATTGGCCATTTTCACAGGAAGATTGAGATATGCCATTTTAATTAAACATTACAAGGTCAAAAACACAATTAAATAGATCAATATGGAAAAGATCAATAACAAAGTCCGTTTACAAATTAGATTTGGTGAATTTTCATTTTCATGCTGACTTTAATAAAACATGTGTGCATTATTAGTGAAGTAAAACGTTAGACATCTTTGGAATCTAAAATGGAAAAGTAATGAGAAGGCCAAAAATAAAATAAAAAAAGAATCTGATAAAGTACAGATACTTGAAAAACGAATGGAAAAAAGAAACTGTTATGGTCCACTTCCAAATGAAAGTCAATGTCCAAATACGTTTTGGGGCCAGCTGTTTGGGACTCTCATGCTATTTACGTTACTTAACCAGAGAGGGCACTTAAGTGCATAGTCATATTTACAAAGATGCCTTTATTCATTGACTCTGCATATCTCTTCCTCTATCTCCCTTGTCTTTTACAGTCTTTATAACCTATTGGATTAGAGAGACAGAGAAAGGGAATGTGTGGGTGTGTGTTTGTGTGAGAAAGAGACAGTGCATGGGCGTAAATGTGTGTGTAAAGCTGGAATGCTGAGTAAAAGGGGCTGAAAAGTAAACACAGATAAACAGACAATGTTATCTGGGATCCACAACAACACAATATGGCAGCGCAACATACTTTGGAACTTTTTTATTGAAATTGATTGAACAATAAGTAAAACAAAACCCCAAAACACAAAGTCAAACTCTTGGCTTTAACTGGATTCTGACATCAAATGGCAAAATGAGATCATGGAGTAACGAGAAATAAAGAGGAATCTGGCAAGCAAGAAACACAAAATATCGTTGCAAACAACTGCAGTGTCTTGTCAATACTAAACATTTATTCTTCATCATTCAGTGCACCTAATACTGATCTCTTAAAGCAAAGCCCAGGATAGCAATGCTCTCGAACATCAGAAAGAAACACAAACCTCAACACTGACAAAAAGAAATGCAAACAACTCAACTATACCATGCAAAATGTCTGTAGTATGCTGTTAAAATGATGTAGTCCAGGCTGAGGAACATCAGGATTTTAGAGATACATGCCAATAGCAGCTGTGCGCTGGAGCTAAGCGGATTGGAACACACAATAAATGATGCGTTCCAGAGGAAATGATGTCACTTTTGGAATGGGTGACAGTTAAGAACAACACAGTCAAGTCACTCCGTACTAATGCACTTTCAAATGAGTAAATCTCAAGCACTTATTGTGTGCTGCTCCCCTTAACTAATAATTTAAAAAATATTTATTAGTTAAAGCCGGTTACACATCTTGAGAACAGAATGTGTCCTCAGCATCTGCTTATGACAGTTCAAAGACTGTTCATAATGCGTCATAGTCCAAATGGACACATCTGTAGAATGGGAAAAGAATAATGATTTTGGATTAGTTTTTTTTTCTGTATGATATAAAAACATACAAGCTTTTGCTTGCATGGGCAGCTGTTTGTTTGTTTTTGTTTATTAGGCCCTTTACAAATTGAACATTCATTAATCTCCTGTTACATTAATATGCATTAAAAAAAGATACTGTAACTTCCTGTGGCCTCCCACTATTGGGATAAATAAGGCTTTTCAGGCTAAATAAAATAACTTGTGGGCACTGGGAAGGTGTTTTTGTGGGAGGGCATCTTTTTCAATGGGAAAGAGGATGGGACACTCTCCTGCTCCCCGTACAGTCCTGGATGGATGGTGAGAGTGCTGCTTGGATTGTTTTTAACATCAGAACAATAGTTCAGAACTTCCCGGATTTCTTCTTCTTCTCTTCCTGTCGTGCCTTTCTTTTCAGGGGCTGGGAAAGAAGGAAAGAGGAAAAGCAGTTTAGCACAAATACACCACAGTCAGACACAGACTTGTTTTTGTCCATGTAACAGACAAAGATTACATGATAATATATATTAATAGGGTATTTAAATTTCATTTATGAGTTTTATTCATAAGTTTGACTCAATAATGATCCAAACATACTTACAAAATCTAGATTTTTTTTTAGATCATATGAATTCAATTGGTTATTTTATTATTATTATTATTATTATCATTATTATTATTATTATTATTATTATTATTATTTTTTTTGCCATATTATTATTGTTGTTTTGTTTTTTTTTGGGGGGGGGGTTCACACCATGTTAATACCACAAAAAATATAGCATGAACACCACTGTGTTGCTACGCAATTTTAAAACAGTACATTTGTACAATGTACAAACATGTCCATTATGACATCACGTCCCTGTTCAGCATTCTGACCCTTGAATAGTTCAGTAGTGTTTTTCTCCAATATTTGCCATTTGTTTCGACACTGGTAGAGGACTGCTTGGAGTAGCAACATAGTTTTGTCCATCTCTAACATGTTTAACATTTTAGGAGCAACTGGGTTACACTAATTAATATGGGTTATCAATGAAACAGTAAGACAGTTACAGAGATCAAGATGCTCTTTTGTTTTTGAGGCTTTCGTTTCTTTGCAGTCCTACAACATAGAAACCATTTACTGTTAGCATGCAAAATTTCACCTCAGCCATATATAGAGAACACATTCCTAAAGCAGCCAGCTACATCTGTTAAACATTATTGTCAATACAACATTGGACTCCATTGACTTTTAATTGTATGGGCAAAAAACACATATTTCAAAATATTGAAAATGCAAAGAAAATCATGTAGGTTTGGAATTGAATGAGGGCGAGAAAATAATGACTTTATTTTTTAACTCAATGATATTTATGAATTCATGATTGTAAAAAAAATACTTTTATACTTTCTGTTATTTATTTTCTTGTACTTACGAGTATTGGCCCATTCTTCTGACCAACAAGATGATTACAGCAATGACAACAATCACTGTGATCAATGCACCGATTACGATCCCCACCAACTGTCCTGTGCCCATACCTGGAATGAGGAAAATCACCAAATATCATGACAATGACTGCTCATCCTCACTCTGAATTCACGTCCTCATTCTGAATTCACGTTCACACCATTAATGATAATATAATGATGAAGGTCGTTCTAAATGTAAAATAATAGCAGAGTTCACACCTCAACTTTAAGGATAATGACACAGATAAACTATATAATTGCAATCACTTGTATAAAAAAAAAAAAAAAATGTCCTAGCCTATTAATGATAAAAACATTGAGTTATCGTTCTTGGTGTGAACAGGCCTGTACTTTAAAAATATTTACATTGTATGTCTGTGAATAGACTGTATAGCTAACCTTCATCCTCCACCTCTTCATCTGCAGTCTTTGATTCTATGTCTTCAACTTTCTCAGGCATTTCTGCTTCTGCAAAGACAGTAGTGGCTTCAGGGCTGGTTGTCTCTATAGGTACAGCTTCTGTTGATTGTGTTGTATCTGTTAGGGCTGTTGTTTCTAATGGGGTTCCTGACTGTATCACTGATGCTGTTGTGGAAACCATTGGCACTTCTTCTGTCGTGGCAGCTGCTTCTGTAACCTCAGGAGCAGGCTCTGACATTGAAACAGCATCTTGAGGAGATGTTACCTCTGTTGTGTATGTGAAAGTAGGTGAATCTGATGCAAGATTTGGTTGTGGAGTTGAACCAATAGCTGTTGGCACCACCAGAGTACCTAGTACAAGAACAACAAAAAGGTTCATAAAAATCTTCTAATAGAAACCCTTAGATGTTCATTACAACATAAGAGGATAGAGTTGGATGAAAATGGAAAAATCCTACTGACGCTGTTTGCTGTCTGTTTTAGTTCTCCTGTGGTTGTATTGGAGGGGTAAGCTAGAATTTTCTCATGGCCTGCCATTAATAGCAAGAACATTCCGGCCTTCATAATTAGCCCAGTAAACACACACGTACACATTCACTTAGTCATTTACGTAACGTATAAACATTCTGCCACTCCCCCAATAGGGAAAAGTCATGCCCTGACTATTCAGCTCCACACTAATGAGATCACTTCCTTTCTACATCATACCTTCAGCCAGAATGCCAGACTAATTGTCTCACTTCCTGGGTGGAGCTGGCAATAACTGCACAGAAGGAGATGAAGCATTGAAAAAAAAAGGGAAAGAAAAAAAAAGGAAAAAAACAAAAACCATGGCAAAAATGGCATGTTTCCTCGGGGGCTGATCTTAGATATTTCTGCATCACTCACAATGACCTCAGCAACCATTAGAGACACTGCAAAAACTGATCTCAGATCTGTGCTTGTGTCTAATCCAGATGCACTCCACATGAGAGACTTTCTCTTGGCGATCTGAGGGGAAACTCCCTTTACAATAACACCACCTCAACTGCTGAACTACACACTTTAAAATATCAAACTCAGCATGCATTGCACATCAGCTCTGGGTGAAAAGCAAATTACTGTTTCGGTTCTTTAGTAATAGTTTTATGAAGCACATTTTGTATTTTACTGATGATTATGTGACCCACACACTCTCAGCAGTTTGGAATTAAAAGAGTTCTTCCCCCAAAGAAAATGTGTCATTATGTACTCATGAGGGCGAGCAGTTTCCCATATGACTGTCTTTCTTCTGTAGAACCCTAAAAGGAAATTTCTATAATGAAAAAACATGACACATTTTAATATATATGTTTAATATAATTGTTTCTGAAAATTACAGCACTAGGAATTTCTGAGTAAAACTGGCTTCTACACCAATTTTTTTGTGTGTATGTGTATTTTTATGATATGTTTATGGTACTTTTGAGTTCTTTTTGAAGTTTCTCCTTCATTGTAACTGCATCAAAAGAACAACCAGTAAAATTTGTCCTTATGTAATCCACAGAACAGAGAGTTATACAAATTTGAAGTGACATGAGGTGAGTAAATGACAGAATGTTCAGAACTATCCCTTTAATAATAGGTTTCCACACAGTTTGTTATTTTAAATCCATATTTATATAACCTAATTAACTGGACTCCCAAAATAAAACATCAAAACAAGTTAAGAACTTTTACGTGAGAGGAGAAAATTATTTAATTATAAGTGGGCATCAAAAAAAAAAAGAAAGAAAAAAAGACGGACAGAAAAATCTGTCACTGTTACTTTCCATAGTGCCACAATCAAACAAAACAGTCCTGTTAAGAAACATATGTAAGTGTGGGGTGTGGTCAGAGATCACAATGTCCTGTGTGTATGTGTGTAAGTGTCAGTTTGTGTGTTTATATTATGTTCTTGTTGACTGCTGCTAACAATCAGCTCATTATGTTTGAGACCCCAACAATTAGTTCTAAGTATGGCTCTCTTTCCCTCCAACCACTACCACACACTCACATAAATACACACGATGTGATGGAAGGAGCGGAGTATGGAGAAAGAGCCAGCTGTTAAGGTGCATGGCCAGCGATTGTAACTGTAAGTTATGTAAAGCATAATGTACAGTCAGTCCCTCATTATTGTGGAACAACAGCTTGTAATGGCCACTCATTATGTTAACTGACAAACACTGAATTAATAATACAGTAATATTAATACAGTAGAGATCATTTTCATGACATTCGAAAACTGATACATAAGATGGCACCAATTGTGTTTGTATGAAAGTGAGAGCGTGTCTAAGGTGTGATACAAGAAACGTGACAGTAGTGACCAGTTAATCATAATCATAAGTCCCACACATTCACAGGAAATACCCTACTACAGCACTGAATAATAAGGTGGATTTCATTCATTCTCCAAATATTGATATTAGATATTAGACCACTAAATGCCTTGATTGAGAAACCATTGGGCTAGTACAGACTGCAATGAGTTAATCCACCCATTAGATGATCAAATTCAAATCTATGACCAAGAACATTTTCCTGACAAAACTGAAACCATAAAAGGGAAAGACAAGGAAAAGGAGAGATAAATATAGAGGGAAAGAGCAGAGAACAAGGGAAATAGAGCACAAGAGGCCAGTGTAGGGTGTCTGTTAAACAGGGAGGCAGAATTGTTTTGCCGGGTTACAGACAGGAAAGACTGATCTTCCTTTACCCTAACTAATTACTCTCAGTCTATCAGATTAATCTCAATCTACTGCTTCAGCATGTGTGTGTGTGTGTGTGTGTCTCATGAGGGAGTATGATGCTGGAATGTTTTAGTTCAGGAAGAACAAGTGAAGAACATCTCAAAGACAAATTCCCTCCTTCACACACACACACACACACACACACACACACACACACACGTCACGTGGCATGTCATGAAAGGGCAGTAGAGGACATAGCAAGTGAAAATTCACTCTTATCAACAACACACATTCACATACTTAGGCTCTCAAGCTCACAATCTCCAGGGAACAACATATCTCAGACTAACACACATCCTAATCTAAGTACGTTTAGTTTAAATTAGTAAATTAAAATTAAAACTAAGATTTAAAACAGATCATTAAAACTGGAACCTTTTTTTAAATCATATGTTCAATTTATTTTTGCCACTTTTCAAATGACTGATACATATAGATTGTTTTTTTTTTTCAATCTAAAAATATGAAGATTTATCATAAAAATAATAATTATACTTCAATAATAATTATAATAATGTTTAGAAATAACATAAAAAAATAAAAACCTTTTCTTTATGTGGTAACATTTATCACTTTTTACACTTTAGACCCTCTAACTCTAGCACTCTCTATTCTAATTCTATTCTTTAAAAAAAAAACTAACACTAGCCTTTCTAATCTTTTTGTATTCTGTTTTTTTTTTCATTTATTATATAATAAAAAAAACTTGCTACATGCATTAAGCTAATTTAGACTTGTTATAGCACTTGTGTGTCATTGCTCTTTTGTTGATTTTGATTGCTTCCATTGTCCTCATTTGTAAGTTTCTTTGGATAAAAGCTCCTGCATGCTAAATGACTAAATGTAAATGTAAATACAACACATAGGAGTCCAGACCTGAGGGAGACAAAACTGGATAGATATCTAATTGAGCTCTACAGTTCCCCACCAATCTCTCAAGAACATTTGTGAAGTTCATTTATATTTAACACTAAGCTGTTGATTGAAATTTCTAAAGAGTTTTGTTTTTATATTTTCCGTTTTAATTTTAGTTAAAGCTCCAAATTAATTATGTGCTTTTTCATTTTTATTAGTTTTTATTTTTAAGTTTTAGTAATTTTAGTACTTCAACGCCTGGCTTTCATTGTCATTCGCTTCCAGCTATTTGTAGCTGTACAAAAAAGCTAGTTTTGCTGCTTGATATGATAAACTGATGTGTCTTACCATATTATTTTAATGTATTATTTTAATTATGAACAAACTGGTTTGTAGTGCGAAGAGTTTTACCATTTGTCTGCTCTTTTTTATTCTTCTCGTTATTTCCCTACAGCAGCTAATGAACCAGAAGTCTCACACATTCACAGAGAACGGCTTATTTCCATGTTGAAAAATAAAGTGGATTGAAAGTGGATTGGACCGAGCACCAAAACACACTTGTAGCCAATCACCAGTAAGGGATGTGTACAGTGGTGATGGGGGAGGTGTCTGTGTTGCATAAATTTGGAGGCAGAGAAATCAAAACAGTGTTTCTCAGAAATCTGCTCCTTTAACAAGGATGATTTTAAGTTATCAATAACAACATTGTTAAAGAGTGAATTTAGATTATGAAGATAATTTACATTGTGTTGTATGGAATTAATTCAAATATAACACAATAAAGTCAGTTCAGGTTAATCTCTATCAGACAGCACTTTAAGGAGTTGATTTGATTCAGAACAAGGACTGGATTTCATTTCATTTTGAGCTAAAGATTAAGCAGAACAAATAAATTCAGATTTATCAAAAATCTGTTTGCACTCTTAAGTTGAATATGAAGTTGTTTGAGCTCTGTAAATAAGTTGGGCTGAGTTTGTGGTATAGCAGTCAGAGACCCTGTGTGAGTTTCAGGGTTCATGTAGCTAAATTAACGGTCAGTACACCCAATACCTCGATGCGCTCTCACGTGTCAGTTTACCATTACTCTATTCATAACACACACAACACATAACAGGCTGACTTAGAGATCTGAAAAGGTAAAAAGTTCACAAAAAAACACAAACATTAATTTATGTCTCCAAAATAATTGTATAAACAATGCTGCATACTAAAAAAAAGAGTACAGAGTAGAAACGTTTAACTATCTGATGAAGCCCGCTTTTAGAACAGGGAGTGGCACCACCGGGGGAACGGGAAGAAAGGGAGACAAATGGCAGCAGGAGAAAGAATGAGAAAGACAGACAGAAGGAAGTCTGGAGAGGAAGAGTGTGTGTTGATGCTCTCCTCTGATTGCAGGGAGTGAAGTTTTCCAAGTTTGAAACTTGCTGAGCATTTTAATGGGATGTTTAGAGGGCTGTAACCAACCCTGAGCAGTGAGTCAGAGGCGCTGCAGTTTAAAAATAACGCACATGCCCCTCCAACCCACCTCTGAGAGGGGTGAAATCTTGATACCCTGCCAAAGATGGTTACAAGCGACGGGGGGTGAGGAGAGGGAGAGAAAGAGCTCTCTTTCTCTCTTTCTCTCTCTTAGGCCACCTCTGCCCTCAGATGTAACCAGCCCATGTGGACTAAATGTGCAAATGTTTCCCTTAAATATAGAGTTGGTGCTAGTATTAATACATGTGTAACCCTGCCCAGAGTGAAAGAAACAGAGAAATTGATCAGTGCTGACTTACTCAAAACGGGAATTACACTCATTGCACCATTACATCATTTTCCCAGCACTAGGTCCACATGAGAGAAACACTGTATCAGCACATGCCTAGATGTGTGGATAATGTTTATCATGAACAGAAGGCAATGAAACATCTATAGATGTATGTACTGTAAAAATTATTTTTCAAATTAAATAAAAAAGTCTTTCTACTTCAAAATTTCACGTTCATTTACTTGCATTGAAAACAGTGTATATATATATTGTAGCTGATCACTTAAATACTACAATAATTGTATTAATGATCTAAATAAAGAAATAAAAAATCTAATAAAATCATTTAAACAATTAAACATTATAACACACCTTTTCCCTTTACATACTAAAATTTAAAGCCAAAACACACCTCAGAAGAGAAAGCATCATTTAGTGAACGTAATCAAACAAAAATGAACTGAATGAATGAAGGATATGGTCAGAAACAGATGGACAGAATGCCCTGCGTGTTTGAAAGAAAGCAGAGCACCCTGTATGTGTGTTTACTTACTTGCTTGGGTAAAGGTACTGAAAGGCCCCGTCAGGGTGACCAGAAGCAGTAGTATGATCCTCATCATGGTCACTGTTGGTCACTTTTCTCCAGCTGAAACTTTAACAAATTAAGAGGCTCCTGAAAGTGCACAGCAGACTGTTGATGAAATGCTGGCTCACACACTCAGAAGTCTGGCTTAAAGTTGGTTTGAATGGAAAGGGGCGGTGAGGTCTGAAGCAGCAGTCTGGACATAGGCACTGAGAGCCAGAGTGAGAGAGAGAGTAAATGTGCTTTAGTGTCTCTTCAGAGGGTGAGGGGGCTGGGCATTGGGGTTAGGTGGTCCTGCCCCTTATGCCTTAAAGTAAGTCTCTGTCTCTCTCTCTCTCTCTCTCTCTCTCTCTCTCTGTCTCTCTCTGACTATATAAACCTGAAAACAGCTTTTTATATTCCTTTTTTTTTTACTTTTTTTTACTTTTACCATTATATATATAATCAATCTTATGGAACATAGATATGCTATATTTAATCTTATGTGAATATAAATGGCAGTGATTGCTAGACAGTCTGATTAATGGTTAACTACTGAAAATATGGCTTTCCACAAAAATCGAAAATTAGATGTGACTTAAGGCACTACAGTTTATTGTACAGACTGTAAGAGTTATGGCTGTCCTTCATAGCCACGCTGTGTAGTAATTGTGTGAAATTAAATATGGCGCACACCCTGACTAAGGTCTAATAGATTATGGGAATTTGTGAATTTAGGATGTAATTATGGACAGATTGCTTATTTTACGCTTGAAAATGAGAGTTGTCTACTTCCACGAGGCCTATGCAAAATCCTCCAGCACATCAGTTCATGATTCTGAGGAACTGGAGCAAGAAAAATATCCTACTTGACGCCGAATTATTTTCAACCGTTAAAAAAGTGTGAAATGGCTTGTGAATGTGAGGCATTTGTTGTGCGTGAATGCCGGCATTTTATGCTGCCATCTAGTGGCTAATTTGTGTACTTACAGGAGCACAATGTTCCTTCTGTCTGACAGCAGCCAAATCCACTCTCAAATATCAACAAGCCCACACAGAACATTTCTTAAAGACTGAGGGTAGTTATGAATTAAAATAGCAGCACACGTAAAAAATTGTGTAGGTTCATTCCTGTTATTTATTACATTTTCATGTCTATATGTGATTTAAAACATTGGATATAAAGTCTTTACAGTACCACAATTGGGTGAACATACGGGTGAATTTTTAATATTTTCTTTCTTCATGTTTTCCCTTTCTCTAGTGAAAATGTGTCAAACAAAACATGTTTTCTTGGGAACATTGTTTTAATTGAGTAAACTAATTTAATCAGGTTTCCTGTGTCCTCAATATCACTTTCAAATTGTTTGTAGTCCTTTTAACAAACAAAAGCTTTTTCCTTAATGACAGGAAATAATATAATTCTAAATCTAAACAGGAAATAATACATAATTCTGGTGTGGAAACAGCATGCATTGATGCTTTGTTGTATTAATTGGTGTGTCACTGTGAAGCATTCCATCATTATAGATAAAACAGAAACTGGTATGGTAATATCAACATTATGCTAAACTCTTAGTATGCAGTTCCAAACTCAGCATTAATCTGTCTTAGAAAGTTCAAAAGGTACTGCATAACAGGAATGACCCTTGAGTGTTTGAAAGACATCTTTTAACTCATTCAAATAGCTTCAGCTCATCAAAATTTAAAAGAGGAAAGAAGAGAGACCACAGGCTACACACATCACACAAAGACCCCAGGTGGAGGACTCTTAAGTAAGAGGAAAGTTAAATCAGTTTAGCTTAGAATTAGAAGCAGAAGGGACACTTAAAATGAAATACTCTTACTCACATAAACATACAAAATATGTTCACACACACATTCCCAGGAGCAGTGATCTTAGATGCTTGCAGTATTGCCTGCTCTCCTTTTTTCATACAGTAAAAGAGAGAGAGGAAGCAAGAAAGAGAGAGTGATACGGATGGAGGAGGTATGAATAAGAGCAGAACAGAAACCAATTCTATCAAGGGTATATAACAGTATTTATTAATAACAAACACACACACACACTCAGGATGGCAGATGCGCCTAAGAGTCTCCATCAGGTGAAGGGAACTCAAATACAGCGGACAGAAGACAGTGAGTATCTGTTTTCTTCTGCCTCTGCAAACTCAAATTCATTTCATACGTTGCAGTACACTTCTTACCTACCAAGTTTATAAAACAAATCAGTAATAATTCAATCTTATTCTATGATAATCTTTATTATTTTCATTCAAGCATTATTTGTAGTGATGTTAAAAACTGTCTGTTCGGGTTGTTTACTGTAGTTCTGATTGTTTATTTGTATATTTGGTCGATTTTATGCTTATTTTAAATTTGATGGTACTGTAATTCTATTAATTCCATTTCCTATTGTTTATTTATTGTTAGTTGATAAATAGCAATAAAGTTTTATACCAGGCATTATACTGCATCTTTATTTGACTTTTTTATACTTGGTTTTTTTTTTTTTTTTTTACATTAGCTATTAAAATTAGAGAGCATAAACATATAATAAATCTCTTGTTAGTCTTGTTTATTATTACATTTTAAATACTATTGTTTTCATATTTAAATTCACAATGGTCAAGATGTTGGATTTATTCTCTTTGCTTTTTACTTTAGAGCATGACCTTAAGCTTTAAAGGATACTGTCAAATTAGCCTGAGAAAAAGAAAGAAGTCGAAACAGAGTGAGAAACAGAGGGAGAGAGAGGCTGTTTTATTTGATTGCTTTTGTGTGGGTGTGAGTGAGGCAAAAGAAAAACTGCAGAATGTTAATTTTTCACCTTTCTCAGCTTTTCTGTGGACTTCTTCAACTTTTGTGATTACAAATGATGAGGCAGATTATTCCACACACACACACACACACACACACACACACACACACACACACACTTTGTCATTCTGAGGCTACGGTTTCTGTACTTTCTGTAGATGTTAGATGTCAGCAAACTCATTCGCCTGGCTGCATTCGCTCCTCTCGTTTACCCTGCAGTCTTTTACCCCTGAGCGCTGTAGGAACACTTCAGCAGAAGCCTCTTAGATACATTTTTTGCTGCAGTGACAGGGCCTTCTGTCCAGATGTACTCGAGCACCCAGCAGTGCAGTGACTTAAGGGCAGCAGTTAATCATGACGTATCGCAAGGACCCTCACTTCACTTCAGACCATTTAAATGCAACACAACAGGACATTTTGACACTGCTGCAGTGGATTATTTGTGAATCTCCAAAGAACAGAGAGATGTTTCAGTTCTCTGACCTTTGGTGTCAGCTCTCATTATATCAAAAGCTTTATTTAGTCTGCCCGACACTTTTGTGTTACTCTCTTACACACACTCACACACTTAAGCACAGAAAGGTTTATTGTAATTTTATCAAGAAAAGGATGGTATCAAATGCTGCAAAACACCATTTCTACTTAATCTCTATAATACTACGAATATGATTTCTGCTGGTGTAATCTAGTGTATATGGTTTAATATTTACAGCAATATTGTTATTTTTCTTTTTTTCTATATTTTAGTATTTTTCATACTATATCATAATATATTAGAACAGTTCACATATGAAAAAAATGAAAATTTGCTGAATATTTACTCACCCTCAGACCACCCAAGGTGTAGATGAGTTTGTTTCTTCATCAGAACGAATTTAGAGAAATGTAGCATTACATCACTTGCTCATCAATGTATCCTCTGCAGTGAATGGGAGCCGTCAGAATGAAAGTTCAGTTTTCAGCAAATTTTTGTTAACTATTCTTTAAAGCCTCCTTAAAATTTAAACCAGCTACAACTAGCAAACCAGTAAAGTTAAGGAACCTGACAAAGATGTTTTTCCAGGGAAATATTATTAGACTTAAAGCATCTGTGTTGTGTGAAAATTCTATCATTTTCTCACTCTTTAATTGTTCGGAATGTCTTCACTGCTGTTTGGAATCCCAGTATAAAAATCTTTCTTGAAACTTGCGTTGAGTGTTAAATGAAGATTTGTCTGCAGGAATTAAATGTGAGAGAACTTTTTTTTTGTGTGTGTGTGTGTGTGTGTTTAGCTTAACATATTTTAAATTCAATTTTCAAGATGCCAATATAAATAGATGGAATAAACTGTGTGTTGAAGTAGAGTATCTTTTCTTCAGAAATATCTTTTCTGTATGCTTGTGTATTGCTCCCTTGTTTCGCTTTTTGTGACAGCCTCATGATTAATCTAAATTCTAGAGGATTAATTGTAATAGACAATATATTGATATGATATTGAGGAATCCTGTATGATCAGTTTTTTGCTCTTTGCTCATTTTGCTCTTGTTTAGTTACATGGCCATTAGAGGGCGACATAGATCCTCAGTGTAACCTATACAGAAACACGAGACACCAATTATTTACCACTGAAGAACATTGCAAACACATTTCCATGTGAAAATGCATATGTCATTTCGTTTCATAACACTTATAAAGCTTAGAATTACACACATAAACAGTATTGGAGTAGTTATCTAATTCAAAGCATTTCTGCATTAGCCCAAGATCTACTTTCCTTAATCAATTATTTTATTATTGTTATTATTATTATTAGCCTACACAGAGAGTGTATCATGACTCAGTAGCAGTATTTGATCTGTTTTTCAGTGATGGTGAAGTACGCACACATTCATGTTGTTGCAGCTGAAAATGAGAGATGTGCTTCAAGATTAGGACTGACAGCAGAAGTCAGTCTTGGCTCTTAAATGTGCCTATTTCAGCGGAGTCACACATCTGATGTTAGAAATATTAAGAAACCTTTGCTCTGAACCAATCTTCTTCTTGTTTATAGTCTCTTTGACAGAGCATTCAGTGACATTTATGTCGTCCTCCTCTCTGTCAGTGTTGTTTAGATTAACTACATGCATCTATTAAAGCTCTTTAACAGATAAGTGGTATAATTTCACTCAAGCATCTGCCGTCAGCTAATGAAATGCTTTGAGCTGTAGTGGTGTGTAACCCTCATACAGACACGAGAGAAAAATTTAGATACTGCTTTAAAAATGATCTTTTAAATTGGTCTTGAAAGAGAAAGATTTTCTCCCTGTTTGTCTTTATGTGTGTGTTCGGGTTTGAACACAGTGAGAGGATGACAGTGAAGTGTTGTGGTAGAGAAAGATGACTCCAAAAGGCAATAATGTCTGTCTGTATATTTATGAACTGGTCTCTGAGTGATTCAGAAGATGTTTTAGGGTGTGATAAATGCTGACCTGTGAGCTGCTCCTACAGTTGTACAATTTAGATTTATATTTTCAGTCTTTCAGTTTATATGCTTGGAAATATTACTGCCTGTCATTGTGTGTGAATTTGTTCTTGCGTTCAGTAATATGAGCAGGTCCACATAAAATATTTTTACTAAGTTATTAATGCCTTCACACACACACTAACGTGCAAAGTCTGTCTTTACTGTTTATGAAACATTTTAGTGTTTTAGTATTTCAGAAATATTGTCATCTGACTAAACTGAATAATTTGGAAATGATTTACATATTATGATTTGAAAACAAATGCAAAGTATTAAAAAATAAAAAAATATGAACGGATAAAAATGTATATGTTTTAAGCAATACAGTTGAAATAACATTGACTGGAGCAATTTTATAGTTAATAAGGTTAAGTATTTTTAAATAAATCTAATCATTGCTAAATGTAATGAAAAAAATGATAATTTATTAAATATACATTTTAAAATGTTTAAATCCATTCCAGAAAAGTCTGATATTTTCCGCTCAGATCAATATAATACACTTAACAAAATTATAAATGCAACACTTTTGTTTTTGGACCCATTTTTCATGAGCTGATCTCAAAGATCTAAGACTTTTTCTATGTACACAAAAGGCCTATTTCTCTCAAATATTGTTCACAAATCTGTCTAAATCTGTGTAAGTGAGCACTTCTCCTTTGCCAAGATAATCCATCCACCTCACAGGTGTGGCATATCACAAAAAAAAGTATTCTGAATCAGACATTTTCATTATTTCTAAAAAAAAAAAAAAAAAAAAAAAAGAAGAAGAAGAAGAAATGCAAAATTTCAGAAATGCACATTGTTCCACTCAAAGTCTTAAGCATTCTAACAAAATGAGGGTCAGTAAATAAAGACAGAATTTTATTTTTGGGATGAACTTTCCCTTTAAGAATTCACAATCTCCTTGTGATAAGAAGATTCTGCTACTGGCCTAGATGCACTGCTCATTAAAGCATAACTTAATTTAAAACTCATTAAATTAAACAGAAATTAAATCCTAATTAACTTCAACTCAGTCTAAATGGAAAACAGTGATCACTCAGGGACTGTCAGTGTTAATACTGCCATTCATTATATTGTGGCTTCTCTTTATCAGCTACAGCATGCTATAACTGTGTATGAATGTACATGTATGCTTGTGCTTCTGCAGAGGGTCAGCTTCCTTTGTATGAGTGGAGAAAGAATCTGGAAGATGAAGAGCAGGCTTCATCACTGCTTATCAAAAGAGAAGCACTTCAAAGAGCCATGACACTCATGACACACCTGCAGCTCAATGCACAGGTACACCCAATCATGTTCCTTTATGTTAATTTCATATACAATATTATTATATACACACTGCTGTTTTTTAATCAGGAGACATGTGACAGCAGAAATTTATAATTTACAAATATTACAAAAGATTTACATTTGAAATAAAATTATGTCAAAGAAAATTTGTTTGGGTTAGTGTGAAAGTGTTCCAGTAGGTGTGAGTATGTGTGTGGTTGGACAGACAATTTCCCTATCCCATCTGCTCCTCCTGGCCGAATCAAACCCTGATGAGCCGAAACCTCCCCCCTTTCCCAGACCAGAGATCCATCAGCCAACCTGTCACTCAAGGCCTGGGGGTGGGGGGGCTAGAAATGATAATGTTGCTGCCATCTTCCTGTCTTCCTCCTGCAATTTTTAATAACCCGAAGCACACGCTCACATCTCACGCCGTTCCCTCACACATAAACACATTTATTTCAAGTGAGCTTTTAATAGGGTTACAAGGTTTATCATAACTTGATGATTAAAAGCCTTGTCGATTCAAGCCTCGCGCTACACATTAATGACCCTCAGTACGAATCGGGGCTAGACGGGACCTAGCAGGCTCCAGACTAATCTCACCAGTGAGTCCCTGGGGGACTGAGAAGGTCTGCAAGAGTCAATTTGCTATTCTTCATCAAGCCTAACTCACCACACACATACACACACACACACACACACACACCCACTGTGGTCAGTTTGCTCAGGCCCAGCTGGTTCTCAGAGGGCACATGTCACAAATGACTAACATATCCCATAATGCCATCTGCTTCCGATATCCCAGAAGGCCTCCAACCAATCAGAAACACATGGTCACCAAAGAAACACCTGACTGACATTAAAGGGCCGACTGTTACCATGGTGATGAGCCCAGCTCGCTCGGATGAGTGCTTTAAACTCCACAACATATTGTTTTAGTGGTTGCACGCATATGTGTGAGGTTTGTGTTTAAGAGTCAGTTTGGGATTGGACAAAATGCTTAGTAAGTGTCTCGATAGTTGTGTGCTTGAGGGTCTGGCTGGGCTATTGTGTCTGGATGTGCAAGAGCTACATTAATTGTCTCTCCTTTCCTCATTTTCCTGCTCAGCAGAGCGGAGAGAGAGAGACGGAGAGAAAGGGAGAGGGCAAAGGACAAGGGAGAGGAAGATTCAGAGGGGCATAAAGAGAAGAAGACAAAGAAAACCAGAGGAGATTATACAAAAAGTGTAAATAAGAAAAATGGGATCTCATTCTTTCTCTTAAATCTCATTACTGCAAAGCCGGAAAGTAGTAATTAAAATTAGCATGATGAAAAACTCAGTTTCTCAAATAGTGAGGATCCTTCATATCTATAAAATAGCTGCTGGATGAGAGATCCTGAAGGTCTGGCTCTGGGATTTGAACGTTATTTAAAGGGATAATTTCCTCAAAAATGAACATGTTGTCATCATTTACCCACCCCCATGTAGTACCAAACCTGACTTTCTGTGGAACACAAATGCTATTTAGAAAATTTAAAAAGCATTCTCCAAAATATCTTGTTTTGTGTTCCTCAGAATTAAGAAAGTCTTACAGGTTTGGAATGACATGAAGGTGAGTAAATGATGACAGATTGTTCATTATTTGGTGAACTGTTCCTTTAAGTGTTGCAGTTGTTCAAGCACTGAGGAGGTCAATGGAAACAGTCTCTCCACAAGGGATTTTCAGTGCTGTTTGTGACTGACAAAAAACACATTGAGGGAGACAGCTGAATGTCACCCTCGCACACCACTCTGACAGCAGCCTGGAGGAAGTGATGTCATAAAACGAGGGAGGTGTTGTCATCCGCTCTAGAATACAAGCTGAATGCATGTGCTATATTTCACACAGTATGTTGCTCACCTGCAGTTACATGTTACTGTCTTTCTCTTTTATGCTGGTGTTTTTCTGCTTGATTTATGAATTCATCCAGCAGTTACTTACAGTTGGTGGTCAGCATCATGCATCCTGAGAGGGGTGTGGTCTGTGAGGTCATTGGTCAGGAATGTGGGACTAAATTAACCCAGAAAAAAATGGACTTGGAATGAAATACTGTCTCATTGCTTATACTGAATATCACAGTATACTTGCTACTATTTTTTTGTTCAATGGAACACATTAAGATGACAGCCACATTAGCAAAATTTCTGCAAAATTTTTCAGGCAAAAGAGGTCCAGAGTAGTGATACATGAAGCACAGCTCACACAATGTCACTTTAAAAGCAAAGCTGTTGTAAAATAGTAAGAATAGTATACATACATTCTATATTGAACATAGTCAAGGTCACAAGAACAAAGCCAATTCAATGGCAGCTATGTTTAAAAGTCAGCCTTTCACTAAAAGCAGGTAATATTGAACAGTCATCCCACTGGAATAGCTTTAACAGAGTGATGTATGTTAAGAGGACGTTGTCAGATGGTTTCTTTCTTTGGGCGTGGTCAATAATCTCTTAAGCCAAGTCTCACAGAGTTTAACATTACAACATACATGATTAATATAAAAGAGAGAATGAGCAGATGATCTATTGTGATTCCACCCAGATATGACAGGACTGACCGCAGTCAGGAAACTCACATTAAAGTGGAATCATTTTGTTTATACAGAGGAATGAAGAAGAAGACTTTTCCGTTTAGCAGAAAGTAGTGTCAAGGGGATTTTTGAAATGAGTCTTTTATTTTCTTGGCCCTGGTTTACAATAAAAGCTTTTAAATGTCCTTACACACACACATTCATACCATTCTCCCAAAACCACACTATTCTGCCAACTCAGAGATGATTGAGGTGAAGAATTTGAGTGGGTACATTGGAACAACACATTATGCTTTTTCTCTTCTGGCAGACCATGTTCAATTCAAAGCTGATGTCCATATGGCAGAAATGTACAGTAAAAATCATACATGACATGTAACCAAACAGATGATGAACATATGTTGCGATCAAACTTATAGCAAAATTTGGCAGAAACAGAGAAGCAAATAAAGACAACAATAGTGTAGCTGATGTTCAAACTAAAGCAAAAATGATGTGTTCAACCCAAGCAAAGGAATGATAATGTGCATTTGGTTAGATATAGAGTACAAGGTTAAGAGATACATTATGTGAATGCTTGGCTAATTAGATGCATCTAGATTTAAACAGAGAGAGTGTGTCTGAACCCCCGAATGTGATCAGGAAGGCTGTTAAAAAAGCTTTAGTTCCTTTAGAGGACTTTGCTATAGGAACTACCAAGAGTCCAGAGTTTTGTGATGGATTGTAGCTTGATAGAAGACTAGTTAGGTACAAACAGGAGCTAAACCATTAAGGGCCTTAAAAGTAAGTAGTAATATTTTGTAACTGATACGGAACTAAATATGTCTCACAAAAACTTTGAATGTGTCAACATTATCTATTCTCCCTCATAGATACAGTATATTAATACATACCTAGCTTGACATTAATACTAATAATAAATAAAAATAAATAATTGTGGGAGAAGTGTGAAGTAAGTTAATGAGTGAGGATGAGTGTCACACAAGACACATATAAAAACCATAGATGCTATTTTGGTCTCGACTGTGTCTCACAGACACAATATTTTTTCACATTAAGATAATGATATTTACCGTATCTTACCCTTTAACCCTATTTTCCCCTTAACAGATTTAAAGCCAAACTTAATTTGGCAGATTTATGAACCTTCCTCATAAGTAGGTTTTCTTAATGTTTAAGATATTTATGAAGACATTTTCAAAATGTGGCCTTCAGAAATGTAGACAAACCTGTACATGCACACACACACACACACACACACACAGACACACAGAAAAATATCATAATTCTTGTTTTATTTAATTAGTAGAGGAGTATATATTAAAATAAATATGATATAAT
Organism: Cyprinus carpio; assembly: GCF_018340385.1. Classification (NCBI taxonomy): domain Eukaryota; kingdom Metazoa; phylum Chordata; class Actinopteri; order Cypriniformes; family Cyprinidae; genus Cyprinus; species Cyprinus carpio. The sequence goes on along the minus strand of NC_056604.1, from coordinate 13,237,658 downwards.
ACATTAGGCTAAATAAAAATAATAAATCAAAGATGATTTTGAAAAAAGCGAATTACTTATTTGTAAAGTGAAAAATAAAAAAGCAATTAAAAAAGCTAATTAATGGTTAAAAGGTAACTTATTAAAAATAAAATAATTAAAAATATGTATTTACTTATTCATTTATACCCTTTAAAATAAAGTTTTTAAAGAAATACTTTTAATATGCAAATGGCACGTTCCTTTCTAGAGGTGCCCTCCTCTTTTCATTCTCAGATGGTACAGTCCGTTTAAAGAGCCGCACGGAGTCTCTCGTGCGTTGAACTCTCTCCACGAGAGCGCGCGGTAGAAAGAATCGTTTAGTGAGCACGCTGTTTTATTCTCCATACTCTTTACAGACTCTGTGTCTCACTGTCTGTCTTTTTTTCTGACAGCCACATCCGAACATTAGACAGTATGGGACTCTAAATATCTTTTCTCACCTTGTGGATTTTGGTTGGATATCTGCGCTTATAAAATAGAGGACATAGACAGAATGGGATTTTAGTGTGCTTATGATGCAGCAGGCGATATGACTCGCTACGTGAGTTCCGTGGATTCTCCCCGCAGGCGAAGATCCGGAGAATGATGGACGAGAACAAGCAGCTCGCGCAGCGGATCGATGGCGCGATCCAGTGCGCGAAGCAGGAGGTGGCGAACCTGCGCGCGGAGCTGACAGCCACCGGCCACAGACTGGCGGAACTCGGCGAGCTGGAAGAACCGGGCGAACCGCAGGAACACCAGCAGCAACAACAGAACCATCACGGTAAGGAACCGCACCTGTGACTCTGTGACCGCTCATATCGCTTACCTGTGTGACCTTCTAGTGAATGAATGGCAGAATAGATACAAACTCTCACTCTTCCTGCGACTGATTCTAGTGGGTTAGTAAGGTGACTTCTTGTTTTTCAGTTTCCACAGCTGGTGTTTCAGGACAGTTTTTGTGCGAACATATCAGAATCAGCATGCTTTAGATCAGTATCAGAAATCAACTTTTTGTTATTTTAAGACATATTTCCCCCCACTGATATGTATTACCTTTTTGATGACATTTTTGCAAACAACAGTTAATTCAGTTAATTAAAAAGGTACAGTGCCAAAAACCATGAGTAGGTAATATTATGAAATGCTACATAACCAATACCAAAAATTCACTGCAGTGCAAATCTAGCCCCAATGTTGTGAACATCTACATTTTTCTCACTTTTAGATCTTTCTCTTGTTTAAATAAGACTATTTCCACAAGAGAAACTGTTTTACTGACAACCCAAGTAATATAATGGAGCACAGCTCGTGTTTCAGGAAATGGCCCTTCGTTTTTTTTTCTTTTCCCATTAATGCGTCACACTAAGTGTACCACACTATAGAAAGGCTCTCCTGCTGTTCTGTGTGCTGTTGTAGCCGCCATTGATTGATTGGTCAGTCTTTGGTATTGTCTGTAAGCTGCGTGGTGTAGCTTGGGATGGCTTCTGTTTGAGTCTCTTGGGTGATCAGAGTGAGTCTCTGTTTCTGATCCACCTGCGCTCACTGGGTGGAGTGGACACCCTGGGCTGGTTTGGGTCATAACATTTAACAGATGCTTTTTATCCAAAGCAACCTACTGTATGCCAGAGCCACCCTGGGGTTTTGAGCCTTGCTTAAGGGCACAATGTTGAATTATGATTGAGAGTTCCATAATTACTAATTACAAAACAATCTTAGAAAATTACTGATGAACTAGATGTGCCCTGCAGTGACAGTGAAGCTTTGCTTCACCTTAGAAACATGCTGCCATCAATTTACACTTCTATTCTTAGATAATCATACGCGGTTAATCTGTGTGTGGTTTTGATTAGCACAAATCCAACTTGCACTGTAAAAAAAAAAAAAAACATTGCCCGTAAAAAACTGTTAAATGATTACCTGTAAGTTGCTGTAAAACTGTAAATGGTTTGATATCATTTATTTAATTTTACTGTGAAATACTGTCAAATTTGTGTTTTTTTTTTTCTATATATATTTCTGTATATATTATGATGCAAAACAAGGAAATGTACATTCCTAGTAGACCCTGCATGACACATCATATATGATTATACTATATTTAAAGAGTAATTAAAATTGTTATAAGTTGTGATTTAATTTTTCAATTTGACAGTATTTTACAGTAAAATTAAGTGATATCAAACCATTTACAGTTTTACAGCAACTTACAGTTAATCATTTAACAGGTTTTTACTGCATTTTTTTTTCAGTGCAAGTTGGATTTGTGCTAATCAATACCACACACAGATTAACCTTGTATGATTATCTAAGAATAGAAGTGTAAATTGGCACTAACATGCCATACTGTAATACCAGAAACATTTTTACTCTGTTTTTGACATTGAATGTCTGGCAACCACAGCTGCTGTATTTTTGCTTAAATTTAACAGGATATTTTTTACAGTGTTCTCTTATTATAGGGCTACTTGATTGATCATTTGTGGTGGTCTTTTTTTTTTTTTTTTTTTTTTTTTTTTTTTTATTTCTAAATTTTTTTTTTTTTTTTTTTTTTTTGATAGAAATTATTTTATATCTGTTTATATATTTTTTTGGTAAGTGGTTGTATTACAAGTGGGATAATGCCAGTAGTTATTGCAAAACAAACCCCTTCAGAATAAATATTACAGGATGTTTAATTTGTGATGATGCCTGCTAACTGTACATTATGCATAACATACATTCTTCTATATAATAACTGTAAAAAGAACAGTAATCTTTCCACTCCTCATCATTTCTCAGTAGAAAATCCATCTTATAACTGCAGATGAATCCTGACACTCAGAGGATCACGGTGAGGCTCTTGCCCACAGCTCTCTCTGATTTCATTCAGCACTTCATTTAGAGCTCAGCAGATTGTGATCTTGTGCCTTTGTCCCACATCCACTCCAGAAAAGGCACTTTTCGGCATTGAGTTTGGCTTGCCAAGTCACTTGATGCAATTTATTTATGTGTTCATTTATGCATTTGGCGGCCACTTTTATCCAAAGCGGTTTAGAAAGTATGCAGGCTATATTTTATCATTACATGTTTTTCCAGGGAATCAAACCTATGACCTTGACGTTGCTAGCGCCAGTTAAGCTACAGTATTTCAGTCTGGCGAAGCTGTTTTCATGTAATCAGGGACTTTGTTGTTGCATTTTGCCACATGTCAGAATGCAGGATGTGTGTATTGACAAAATAATGACTTATCAAGATGGAAAATCACACGGACACATGCGCCCAGACATGGGCCTGTCGGTGTAAATGAGAACAGTGCTTATTTATCTCTTGGAAGAGAGAGTAGCAGTGCAGATGGCCTTACAAAGACCTGCTGCTAATGAATGAGACACTAAACGCATACAAATAAGCACGCGCACACACACAGTCTTGTATGCTTGTAGTTAATTTCCCAACTTTGGCATTGTATCTATATTAACTATGGGTTTTTATGGGATTTTATTTGCTTAAAGATGATGTTTATGTAGCGTTTCCACACTGTAGCCAGAAGGGAATGGGTTTAAGTGCACTTGGCCATATATCTGACTTATGTGATATTGATGTTTCTAAATTGCCTTAATGGCTTGGCTGCATAATTGTTTTGATGTAACAGCTGTCAGCTGCCACGCACGTAAAAAAAATCTGGCTGTTTCTGTTTAAAGGAATTACACTTGCTTATATGTTTGAGAATGAGTTAATTAGTTTTGATAAAGCACTAACCAAGTAATTGCGCTTCTTAGTAAATCTTGAGAGACAATGCCAACAGAAGGTTGGCTCCATACAGGTGAGCTTGTGTTCATCTTAGATTATGTCATAGGGGCTGTTCAAGTTCAAATTCCCGATCTATCTGTCTCCAGGCAGCAGTGTGGGTTGCTAGGCAATCTTCTCTAATTATGACATCACAAAGGGGAGGACTGATAATGCAGCTAAAAGCTTTTCTCCTTGCTCTCCATATACGCTCAGACACACTCCAGCTGATCAATGCTTTTAGTTTATCCTACTGACATTAATGAGCTATTAAGCGGGTCATTAGCTCTTCAGATTTCGCTTATGTTGCGTTGTATAAAAGTGATTATATTTTCATAAGGGTGTTTGTCCATGTGCTTGTCTGTCTATTATTAAAATGCTAAATAAATCCAGTTGTTTGTATCTCAACAATAGACAGGTGTTATGTATATGTGTGAGCGCGCTGTGATGGGAGCCGGCTGAAAGCAGTCCTGATCCTGATCCCACAGACGTGTGAACTGCCTAATTTAAATGCAAGGCAAAAGATGAAACATCTCGACATATATCCACATCAAGCCTCTGGATTGAAGCAGTCAAGAGCTCAGTTCACTCTTGAAGACCATTTCCACGCTCGGATCAAAAGGAATCACCATAATTTAAGATGTAAGGCTTTAAATGGCACTAAAGCAGCATTAAAGGTCAGGCTAAATCACCACCATCAAGTTAGAGACAGTTCCGGGCTCAGTTTTAATCTAATATTTTTAGACATATGAGTAGGATGTGCTCTCGACTAATCCATACCTAATTCGCTCACTTTATTTGATCCTACTCAAATTCCTGATGGTGCTGACGGATGTTTCACCTGGCCTGTGATTCCGGCTCCTTTCTTGGAAATGATGGTAATTTAAAGTGAAAATGAAACGGAACTGTCAACAAATCTTTTCTTCCATTTTATAAGGTACATCCGAATGTAAACAGATTATTGGAAAATAAATAATGTAGCATGAAGACTGGTTCTATGCATCGGTTGCTGCTTGGGTTTTGAGATGTGGGCATTGCACTCAAAATTGTAGGCAGATGAACGCAAGCTTGAAGAGGTGGGTTTTAAGTGGTCTAAATGATTAGAAAAGTCCTGTAGTCAATTAAAAAATAAAACGTATGAAGAGATGTATTGTTCACAATAAATCTATAACATGCATTTAGAAAACTGAAAGAGTGTAATTTCATTTCATGCTGACTTTAACCTTTATTCACTTGAATAATGCAGAATCATTATTTATTTATTTATTTATTTAACTGATAATGGTGCTTTACTCTGTTTTCTGATGATGTGGAGTCAGTCTTGTTGATGTTCACTTATTTTTGATGACTTATTTTCACGTCATAAAACAACAAAACACAAAGTCGGATTATAAGTGTGCTTAGTTATATGACTGACTCGCTCTTTTATTGCTTTGAAAAGTCTGGTTCACTTGTTTTCTAGTCATTTTTAAATAATCAGCTGAAAATTGGTCTTGCCCTCCTATTGACCAGACAAGTGAGTGTTTTGTATTGCTTTTTGCTGTAGCTAGCTGTTTTGCTGAATCTTGAGGCACAGGATAGTCATAGACCTTTGTGACGTTTCAGGCTGATTCATGATTTCATAGGGCAGAATTGCTAGTGATGTCATAATTAATGAAAAATTGGCCAGGCACAAATTATCTTATATTTTGCCATTTTGAAATGATTGATGAAATTTGACAGTAAAGACATTTGTCACAAAATATTTCCATTTTAAATAAATGCTCTTCTTTTGGAATTTCTATTTATCAAAGATTTCTGAAATGTGTATGTATGTATGTATGTATGTATGTAATATATAGGTTTCCACAAAAACATTTTTCAGTAATGAGAAATGTTTGTGAATGAAACTTGTGAATGACGCATAATCATGATTTTCAGTTGTCATCATTTTCATTATTATTATCAGTAAATAGCTACCCTGCTCTCTAGATATTGGCGTCAGCTATAAAAACTCATATCAGTCAATGGCTACCTAGAATATTATTGCTTGTTACTGTTTTGATATGAAGGATTTTAAACGTATCAACACACTGCATTATAGAACGCTTAGAATCTGTTGTTTTTAAAGATCCGTTTTGTGAAAGCTACAGTCTGTCATGAGACCACAAATTGAGAAAATCTTATCTTTTCTGCAAAGCACTCTGCCGTAGGCATCCATTGAGCAATAAGAATCTCAGACATGCGGGACCACTACCACATTTTTTCCCTCCATCCTTTTCTTTCTCTCTCTATCCCTCTGTTTTCTCCCTTCCTTATTTTCTTTCATTTTTTTTTCTACAGGTACCCACGTGCATGCTGAACTGATGAATGCTGTAATCATAAATCTTTATTGCCGTGTTGGTGATATGTTTGCTATCACTGTTCTGAAGGTGTTCAGGTCACCTGACAGCTACACGTCCTGCTGCTGCTCCAGTGCCCTTGATTGAAGCTATTTACTCCTCAAGAGCGTTACAGTTTGTCTGATATGAGTCACTTTGCATGAACATGTGTGGCTGTATTTAAACATAATAAATCATGAATGTACTCAAAATCTAAATATAGCTTTTTCCACACCTGCAAAGGATGAATTAAGAATGTACCGTTCATGAATGTTTTTTATGTGCCATGAATCTTTATGTGGCATTACATTAACAGAATTTTTTTTTGTGTGTATGTGAAAAAAACAAAAAAAAAAAAAACAAATATATAAATATGTACATGTATGTATATATGTGTAACTAAGATTTAAAGACATTACCTTATTGTAATGTGTTACTAATATTAATATAAATTCTTTCCAATTTTACTGTGTTACTTTTAGTAAAAAGTATGTTGTGTTTTTTAAATTCAGTAGTCCCATCATTTAAATTGAGTTAAATTAAAAAGTCTTACAAAATTACTTTATATTATTTAACAAAATACTAAATAATCAATACAAAGCATTTTCAGTTTCGGTTTTCAGCCAAGTGCATCCAGAATTTTCAGTTTCAGCCCTGAATTTTCATTTTGGTGCATCCCTAGATAGGTTACTGTAAACGTACCATAAACCCTAAACGCAACCAATAGTGTTAACAAAAGTAAACATGAGATAAAAATGCATTTGGTGTGCCAGCATACCATTTTATAATTTAGCTCTTTTATTGTGACTCTTTCACAGTCACATCACAAGTGCAGTTCTGTACCAGGTGAGGTGCCGAGCAAGTTTACTATGTCAGAAAAGCCATACATGTGTGATGCAAACATGTGGTGCAAAATGTATTAGTTTAATGTTTTAAAGTCGTAACTTAATCGATAATCTGCGCAGATGCGTAATCATAATTTGTTTAAAAAGAAATAAGTTGTCACTAGTGTTCATTTCAAATAGAAACTGCAGTGAATTGTATGTATAGGTACATTTTTGGAGTTTAGCAAAAATGTAGCATATTTTACCAGTGTTTCTTTTTTGATTTAATTAAGGGAATTGATCCAAGAAAGGCAGACTAACAGTCTCACACTTCAAAATTTATGTGCAGCTCCTTTTCCACTTGCATTCATTGCTTGTCGAGTGTTAATTTTGAATCCCTTGTGCAGCACATCCATAAGCTGACTTCTCATTTATCACAGTTACAGTATAACACATTAGGGTGAATCTCTGTGAAAGTGTGTGTGTGGGAGAGGGTGTTAAGGGGCAGTCTAAGCAACCTTTGCACAGCATAGCTTCAAACTTCTCAATGAACTCACTTCACTTTTATATCCTCTCTCACACACACACACACACACACACACACACACTTCAGAGAGTGTCATATTCCACCTGCTCTGTTAGTATGGAAGATCTAGAGGAGCTGACAGGACAGTTTTGCCTCTCGCTCTCTCTCTTTCACTTCTGTTAGGGCTACAAAATAGAGGAAAAAGTGAGTAGCTTCTTTGTCTGTGAGAAAGAGCAAATGCATTTGTTGTCATTCATACTGTGACAGTCACTAATCCGAGGAGCATGTGAGTTTTGCTCTTTGGTATGTAATACGATCAGCCAAATTTGAATGTGCAGCCATATTTAAAGGTTTATCTGACTTGTGGTAGGGTTTCAGTTCAATTTTTTGCTTTGTTGTAAAAGAATGGAGTTGTGGTTCTTTTATGGTATGTAGTATAGTACTTTGGGTTACAGTTTTGAGCATCTGTGTGATTATATGTAGTTTTGAATGTTACATTTGTGGATTATTTTTTAAAGCAAATCATCACAGTATGTTAAAAAGTAGATGAATCATAAACGTTTTTTTAATGTTTGAGTTGTGAGGGTGCAGTTTGTGTGTGTTGGTGTTTGCCAGTGTTCACTATAATGTTAAACACAGATGTCGAGAGCGAGCGTATATCTGTTTACTGTTTGGCATCAGAACTACTGGATGGGGTTACCAGCCAGAATGAGAGAGAGAGAAAGAGTGTGTGTGTATTTGCTATTTGCAGCACTCAAAGATGATATGCTTCTGAAATAAACCCTGTACCCTGCCTACCAATGAGGTTTGGGAGGTTACAGCTAGATGTCAAATTCTTCCTGGACAAACTGGAATTTTTTGGTAAGGGTTTTATGTGCATTTTGGATCACAGACATTATATTCTGCCGACTTTAATTCAAGCCCAACTTCTTATTTGATGTCCTGGACCAAAATCAATTTTCCAATATTTAGGCTGTTAAACCAGAGGTGTTTATCATTGCGGTGCCATCTGGACATTATTTTACTGGTATTCATGATGGAAAAAGCTCTGCACATGCGTGCGTACTGATCAAGGAGAAGATTTGGGCTGGCAGAGTTGTGGCATTACAGCTAGGAGGTTAAAAAGGCTAAAGGCTTTATTAAAAGCACTGACAGTTTTCACGGTGATCTCTCTATGCTTTAAAATCAGCAGCACATTCAAATTCAGCACATTGCAGCTTGATGAAGGCCTGAAGAGACACATGTGAGAGCAACATTGATCGCTTGTCATTCAGGGAATGTACAAGGCCATCAGCACAGCTTCAGCTGATCACTTTAAACAGATCTCTCTTTCAGTTTTATTAGCTTGTTTGTGTCCCATGAACATCTCATTCAGTACACGGGTTTAATTTGGGACTGCCAAGCTTTTTTTCTTTCTTATAATTTGCATTAATAATATCTCAAAGTCTCGAGTCTTGTAAGTGGTGCTCTCAAATTTAGCCGTAATGAATAATGTCATGGTAAGAGCTGAATGGAATAGTGACATGGTTTGTCATTTATTGTAGGTACTCAATTTCTGTTAAACCCCATTCCGAGGCCAAACTTATATCATTCAAGTTCATAATTCAAGTTTATTTGTATAGCGCTTTTTACGATACAAATCATTGCAAAGCAACTTTACAGAAAATTAAGTTTCTACAATATTATAGTGCCTCTTAACTTTAAGTCTTTGTTGTTGTTTTGAACAAGAAAGTTTTTTTTTTTTTTTTTACATTTAAGAATTCATGCATTTGCTTGGAAAACAAAGTAGGAGCTCCATGTTTCTACATTTGTTATCTTGCCATATATGGTGAAAAACTGTAAATGGTTAAACATTGCATTATATGTCATTTCACTATAAAATACTGACAAATGTATGGTTTTGTATGTAAAAACTAAGAATTACTGTAAAATTTATGGTCAAAACAGGGCAAAAGGGCATTCTCAGAAGTCCTGGCATGACGCATAACAATTTATTTTATATGAATATGCCTAATTTTGTTTTCAAGTCTTTATCAATAATTTACATTAGGGTGTTTTTGTGTTACATATTGCATTATTTTAGTGCCATGTGTTGGTGTTTAGTCTTTAGCCCTATTCAGATGTTAATTTTGTTCTCATGTGGACGTCTGTAAAAACAAATTTACAGTGTGAAAACTCATGGATTCGAATGCCAATTTATTCACAGTGTAGAAGTGAGTTCTGTGATCCTACGAAACTGGGAACGCGCTGCTCACGTGGCCAGTTACATGATTGTCTGCTGAAAATTAAATTAATTTATTTAAAATTAATTTATTCTTATTTTTGTGTAAAATGTATTTCAAATAATACTTATATAAAATTTATTCTTATTATTCCAAGCCGATTTTAAAATATATAATCCTATTTATCATTTGATTATTTTATCTCCTGTTTAAAAATAGGAAAATATACGCGCTATATTTGTATATAATTAGATGTGATATAGTTATGTATATTACTGTATATAAAACACATTTTTAATTGTATTACATACCTCCTGCTGCCATAATAAAAACCCATTTTGAATGTTTACATGCTTTTCTTCTCTTTCTGCTCCCATTCGATGTTGTGCATAGAGCAGTTATGAAATATTGTTCTTGTAAATACTTTCCAGAATTTCAGAAATAAATATACATACAAATTACAGTAAATTACAACAGTTACCGTATGGTGTTTGGCAGTGATTTAAACATTGAATTTTGAAACCATTTCTTCTTGTAAACTCAAAGATGTGGATTCAGAAGGCAATTAAATAACCTTGGTGTTTGTCAAAAAACGGTAGCTAATTCGGCTCGGCTGGGGATTTTTACACGGGTGGTGAGAGATAAACACAGACATTCTGGATTCGGACAGTAATAAAATCACAGACTTCCCCCTGTAAATGGTGAAAACAATTAATGTATTTGGTGGTGATGAATACATTTTGAATTAAAAAGCACATTTTGGTAGTTCAAATAGACTGGTATGTAAAAATTATATAAACATTGTATATGATTTCTGTAAAATACACATAAATCTACATTATATACATTAACTTACATCAATATACACAACAATACCTGAAACACTGTCATCATGTTGATTAAGGTAAATTTCTAGAAAACTCTGTTACTGTTTTTTTTTCTTCCTTAAATTGTGTATCAGTTGCTGTTTCAATTAATGTAACCTGGAAAAGTATTTTGCCCCACTAGTGTCTCCTATTCCCAAATTTAGGCCCCTCTGATGACCTTCTGCCTGAAATGGGTATAAGCGCTGTTACCTTGGCATCAGTTGCTTAGCAACCCCTGGTCATGTCTTGACTCAGCTCCAGACGTTCTGTCAGAGAGACGGAGGAGTTCTGACCCCTGAATGAGACTTTCAAACTTCATATCCTCACAGAGCACTCAAAAGCAATGTCATATCTGGTTGGTGAACCGATTGTATTTAACCTCTCTCTAGTCATCCCAACTGGTTCCATGATTTACTATGTGAATTCATGTGCTTTAGAGTCTCTTCAAGGATTTACAAGAACATTAGGAGCAAAATGGTTCATATTCTTTATTTAAAATGCCTTAGCTGTGTTTGAAGTTTTGACGAAGACATTTTCCTTCTGCTGCATTTTGTTCTTAGTTAGAAATGTCATTCCTCCCCCTCACTCTCTTTTATCTTGTTTTTGTCTCTCTGTCTGGGAAACAACACATTTCATCCATTCTACATCGATCTGTTAAACTCAGCATGCAAGAGAGACCCAGAGACAGGACACATTTTTCACTCGAATTGCATTGCTGAGAACTTAATTTGTACCAAAAACATTGCATTAAATCAGAAAAAGAAGCATTTTTTCCCCTAGTGGTCTCAGACTTTGACCTCACTTGGTCTGCTATAATGCTTCTACAGCTAAAGGCTTTCAGAAAACCTGAAGAGAGAACGATAAAAAAGGAAACTAGACATCTTACCACTTAGCACTTTAGTGATTTTATGTCACTCACAATCACAAAATCAATATATTTGAAGTGCATGTGTATATGTGTGTAAGTGTTTTAAGAAGGATGTTATCACACTCATCTGAAGGATGTTGATCTGTGGCACCTGCTGAACAGGTTCTCCGTAGGTGCTGAAATTAAAATTGAGTGATGGGTGATCAGAGGACACAAGTGAAAACATCTTCAGAGAGAGAGAGAAGAAAGAGAGTATAAAGCCGGTGATTTAGTTTTATAAGATTACGCTCACTTTAATTAGGTAAAGAAGCTTTCTAAGCATTGGAATCTATCCTGAAGGCGTTATAAGAAGCATCCAGTGGCTGAGCCTCTTTTCTGCCATTGATTTGTGTGTTAAATGCTTCCAGTTCCTTCTGCAGTGAGTGGTGTGATATTTCAGCCGGATCAGAGGTGAGATATACTGCTGCTGCTGCTGCTGCTGCTGCTGCTGCTGCTGCTACCAGAGGTCATTCACGCTGAACTCTAGACATTTATTTTGCTAAAATGTGAATTTCCAACCATATGGTGCGATCGTGATTAAACCAGGAGAGTGAATCCTGCTCAAACACATAATGTTCATAAATTCTAACGTTATCTATCTGTGTGTTTCTCTTTCAGATGCACCGGTGCAAAGACAGAAAGCTTTGACAGAGCTTGGTCAAAAAAGTGACGTTGTTCTTCAGGAGACGTCATTAGATAAAGGTAAGAATAGTGTACATGCTGAAAAGCATGTAAGGAAGTCCAGATAAGCACAAATACCCTAAAATGCACCACTGACTAGTGGAATGAAAATATGTGTGTGTGTCAGATTGCAGATCAGAGTGATCTATGAGGTTTCGCCTGAGAGATAGAGAGTGGAGAATTTT